>NC_139965.1:47567030-47732030 GCF_963993115.1 Abramis brama | reverse complement strand
CTAGGAAATTCATCCATTCGCCTCCAAACTCGGTCAGCATGAAGTCAAGACATTGAGGATGCTAAATTGCGGACGGATTTTTGATATCTCGAACGGTTTGGCCGTGGCGAGGAAACAAATTTATGGCGAATAAGGGACACAGGAAGTGTGTTATAACTTCTGCATACATTAACTGATCTTGATGAAACTTCAGCAGTGTGTTCGTTGTAAGGGGCCGATCGCACAGATGTGACTATTGTGAGTCAAAGTTATAGCGCCACCAACAGGCAGCAGGAAGTACATCACTTTCAAAATGCTTTGAAATCACTGTCTTATTTTTACCCGATTTGCTTCAAACTTTATGTGTACAATGTAGACACATGGCAGATGTAGACCTGTGAAAGGATTATTGATATCTTAGATACTGTTGCCGTGGCAACACATCAAACTTTAATATTATTTTTTGATGCTTTTGGGACTCTTAACATACTTGAAATTGCATGAAACTCGACAGACACATCACATTTATTAGCCAGTAGACATGTGCAAAGTTTCAGAAACGGGCGTGGTGGAATGGCTCAGTAGCGCCACCTTTAGTCAAAAATGGGGGCTTAGTTTTTCCTAGAATCACAAAAATCGGTATGTATATTGTTCTCATCGAGCCGGACAACTTTCTAATTTACACTTATAAGCTCCAACCAACAGGAAGTCAGATATTTTGGTTTGAATGTGGATTTTCTGAAGAATTTTCTCTCTCTCTCTGTGTGTCTGTGTGTGTCTGTGTGTGTGTGTGTGGGGGGGTTATCTATTCCATTTAATCTTTGTTTTTCAAGGTTTTAGGGGCTTTTGGCGCACTTAACGTGCTCATAAACACTTGAAACTTTTCACACAGGTCAGAACCCACGGTCATCAGGGCCGGGCTGAAGCTGGTACACGGGCGTGGCAGGGGGGCTCAACAGCGCCCCCTTGAACACGGTCTGAAAACTTGGTCCATATATCAAACACGCTTGCATGAATTAATATGAAACTCGGTACACATATAGATCTCATCGGGCCAAACAACTTCCGCACTCTAAATTATTAGCTCCGCCCAACAGGAAGTCTGCTATTATGGGTTGTTTGAAAAACGCATGCTGTGGAATTTGAAACACTCATCCTAGAGAATTCATCCGATCCCCACCAAACTCGGTCAGCATGAAGTCAAGACATTGAGGATCCTAAATTGCAGACGGATTTTTGATATCTCGAACGGTTTGGCCGTGGCGAGGAAACAAATTTATGGCGAGAAAAGAGAAACACGAAGTGTTATAACTTCTGCATACATTAACTGATCTTGATGAAACTTCAGCAGTGTGTTCATGGTAAGAGGCCGGTCAGATGGATGTAACTATTGTGAGTCAAAGTTATAGCGCCACCAACTGGTAGCAGGAAGTGTGTCACTTTCAAAATGCTTTTGACAAAAGTGGGGGGGTTACTTTTACCCACAGTTACAAAAATCAGTACGCATATTGGACTCATCGAGCCGGACAACTTTCTAATTTACAGTCATTAGCTCCGAGCAACAGGAAGTCAGATATTTTGGTTTGAATGTGGATTTTTTGGATATGTCAGACTCTGAGTTTTTAGTTACTCCTCCTAAGTGGTTTATTTTATTCACACCAAACTTTTTCAACATGATAAAAATACATTAAAGATATATATATATATATATATATATATATATATATATATATAAATATAGCTGCGAGCAGCGATGAAGGGCCAAAGCCGGGGGCACCGCCACCCCGGTGCCTTTAGGTAACTAAAGGCATCGGGGTTGCGGTGCCACCGGCTTGGGCCCGTAATCGCTGCTCGCAGCTATATTTTTTATTATTATTATTTTTTTTTTTCTACTTCTCAGGCACTTTTGGGGCCCTTAACATGCTCAAAAACTCTTGAAACTTTGCACACATGTCAGAACCCGCGGCCATCAGGGCCGGACTGAAGCTGGTACCCGGGCGTGGCAGGGGGGCTCGACAGCGCCCCCTGGAACGGGATCCGAACACTTGTCCATAAATCAAACACGCTTGCATGTAATAATATGAAACTCGGTACACATATAGATCTCATCGGGCCGAACAACTTTCGTGCTCTAAGTTTTACGCCAGCCCAACAGGAAGTCGGCTATTATGGGTTGTTTGAAAACGCATGCTGTGGAATTTGATGTACTCCTCCTAGGAAATTCATCCATTCGCCTCCAAACTCGGTCAGCATGAAGTCAAGACATTGAGGATGCTAAATTGCGGACGGATTTTTGATATCTCGAACGGTTTGGCCGTGGCAAGAAAACGAATTTATGGCGAATAAGGGACACAGGAAGTGTATTATAACTTCAGCATACATTAACTGATCTTGATGAAACTTCAGCAGTGTATTCGTTGTAAGAGGCCGATCACATGGATGTGACTATTGTGAGTCAAAGTTATAGCGCCACCAACTGGCAGCAAGAAGTGTGTCACTTTCAAAATGCTTTGAAATCACCCTCTTATTTTTACCCAATTTGCTTCAAACTTTATGTGTATAATGTAGACACACGGCAGATGTAGACCTGTGAAAGGATTATTGATATCTTAGATACTGTTGTCGTGGCAACGCATCAAACTTTAATATTCTTTTTTGATGCTTTTGAGACTCTTCACATGCTTGAAAATGCATGAAACTCGACAGACACATCACATTTATTATCCAGTAGACATGTGCAAAGTTTCAGAAACGGGCATGGTAAGGGGCTCAGTAGCGCCACCTTTAGTCAAAAATGGGGGCTTCGTTTTTCCTAGAATCACAAAAATCGGTATGTATATTGTTCTCATCGAGCCGGACAACTTTCTAATTTACAGTTATTAACTCCGCCCAACAGGAAGTCAGATATTTTGGTTTGAATGTGATTTTTTTGGAGAATTCTCTCTCTCTCTCTCTCTGTATCTGTGTCTCTCTGTGTGTGTGTGGGGTGTGGGGGATTTGTCTGTTAGGAGAGATTTGCTTTTATAATTGTTTTTCAAGGTTTCAGGGGCTTTTGGGGCCCTTAACGTGCTCGAAAACTCTTGAAACTTTGCACACAGGTCAGAACCTGCGGCCATCAGGGCCGGGCTGAACCGAGCTGGTACCCGGGTGTGGCAGGGGGGCTCAACAGCGCCCCCTTGAATGGGGTCTGAAAACTTGGTCCATAGATCAAACTAGCTTGCATGAATTAATATGACACTTGGTACACATATAGATCTCATCGGGCCGAACAACTTTCACACTCTTAAGTTATACGCCAGCCCAACAGGAAGTCAGCTATTATGGGTTGTTTGGAGAACGCTTGCTGTGGAATTTGAAACACTCCTCCTAGAGAATTAATTCAATCCCCATCAAACTCGGTGTGCATGAAGTCAAGACATTGAGGATGCTAAATTGCGGACGGATTTTTGATATCTCGAACAGTTTGGTCATGGCGAGGAAATGAATTTATGGCGAATAATGGGACACAGGAAGTGTGTTATAACTTCTGCATACATTAACTGATCTTGATGAAACTTCCGCAGTGTGTTCGTTGTAAGAGGCCGATCACATGGATGTGACTATTGTGAGTCAAAGTTATAGCGCCACCAACTGGCAGCAGGAAGTTTGTCACTTTCAAAATGCTTTGAAATCACTCTCATATTTTTACCCGATTTGCTTCAAACTGTATGTGTATAATGTAGATACATGGCAGATGTAGACCTGTGAAAGGATTATTGATATCTTAGATACTGTTGCCGTGGCAACGCATCAAACTTTAATATTATTTTTGGATGCATTTGAGTCTTTTATATATATATACATATATAATATGTGTGTATATATAAATATATATATAAAAGTGTATGTATATATATATATATATATAAAAGTGTATATATATATATATATATATATATATATATATATATAAATATAGCTGCGAGCAGCGATGAAGGGCCAAAGCCGGCGGCACCGCCACCCCGGTGCCTTTAGGTAACTAAAGGCTCCGGGGTTGCGGTGCCACCGGCTTGGGCCCGTAATCGCTGCTCGCAGCTATATTTATTATTATTATTATTATTGTTCTTCAAGGGTTCGGGGGCTTTTGGGGCCCTTAACGTGCTCAAAAACTCATGAAACTTTGCACACAGGTCAGAAGCTGCGGCCATTAGGGCCTGGCTGAAGATGGTACCTGGGCGTGGCAGGGGGGCTCGACAGCGCCCCCTTGAATGGGGTCGGAGTGCGGTCCGAAAACTTGGTCCATATACCAAACACACTTGCATGAATTAATATGAAACTCGGTGCACATATAGATCTTATCGGGCCGAATAACTTTCGTGCTCTAAGTTTTACGCCAGCCCAACAGGAAGTTGGCTATTATGGGTTGTTTGGAAAACGCATGCTGTGGAATTGGATGTACTTCTCCTAGGAAATTTATCCATTCACCTCCAAACTCGGTGTGCATGAAGTCAAGACATTGAGAATGCTAAATTGCGGACAGATTTTTGATATCTCGAACGGTTTGGCCGTGGTGAGGAAACTAATTTATGGCGAGAAAATAGAAACAGGAAGTGTATTATAACTTCAGCATACATTAACTGATCTTGATGAAACTTCAGCAGTGTGTTCGATGTAAGAGGCCGATCACATGGATGTGACCTTTGTGAGTCAAAGTTATAGCGCCACCAACTGGCAACAGGAAGTGTGTCACTTTCAAAATGCTTTGAAATTACCCTCTTATTTTTACCCGATTTGCTTCAAACTTTATGTGTATAATGTAGACACACGGCAGATGTAGACCTGTGAAAGGATTATTGATATCTTAGATACTGTTGCCGTGGCAACGCATCAAACTTCAATATTCTTTTTGGATGCTTTTGAGACTCTTCACATGCTTGAAAATGCATGAAACTCGACAGACACATCACATTTATTATCCAGTAGACATGTGCAAAGTTTCAGAAATGGGCGTGGTGAGGGGCTCAGTAGCGCCACCTTTAGTCAAAAATGGGTGCTTAGTTTTTCCTAGAATCACAAAAATCGGTATGTATATTGATCTCATCGAGCCGGACAACTTTCTAATTTACACTTATTAGCTCCGACCAACAGGAAGTCAGATATTTTGGTTTGAATGTGGATTTCTTTGCAAAATCGGCCTCTGAATTTTTACCCACTCCTCTTAAGTGGTTTATTTTATCCCCACCAAACTTTTTCAACATGATGAAAATACATTAAAGATGCTAAATTGTGAACGGATAATAAATATCTCAAACGGTTTTGCTATGGCGAGGGATTTAAATAATGTCAAAAATGGAAACACTAAAAGCCTCATATCTTCTAAAAAATTTAATTATACACCATTTATTTCTATAAAAATTATACAAATATCAGAACTAAACCCATTTTATTCTTTTTTTTTTTTTTTCAATTTAATAACTGTTTAAGTTTAAAAACAGCCAGAATGTTTTTTTAGTCCAAAAAAAAAATGTCCAGTGCACCCTCTTAGGCGGCTGAGAAACAGCGCCGTGAAATGTGCAGAAAATGCAATAGGCGGCTCTTTGTGCATTGTGTAATGTCAAGTTCAAGGCTTCATAAAAAAAATAAAATTCCACAGTAATAATTGCTCAAAATGTGGATTTTGTTAGAGTAGTATCTCTACTATAATGAGATAATGTCCGGAGAAATGTGCAGAAAATGCAATAGGCGGCTCTATGTGCATTGTGTAATGTGTCAAGTTCAAAGCTTAATAAAATAATAATTCCACAGTAATGATTGCTAAAAATTTGGATTTCGTTAGAGGAGTAGCTCTACTATAATGGGCTCAATAGGCTGCTCTATGTGCATTGTGTAGTATAGTTGCAGTACAATTTAAAAAAACGTAAACTAGTTGTGTACTCATGGTTTACTGCTGTAACACATAAAGTATACTTTCATACACTAAAAAGTGGTACAATTTAGTCCCAAGTGGTACTGAAATAGTATACAATACCATTAGTACATTGATATTAGTAGGCCTATACTTACTTCATACTTAAAAATATACTTGAACTTTACTTAATAAAGTATATAATAAAATGAACTTGAAGTATACTTCTTTTTTGTAAGGGATATCAGCAACCAAGTTTACAACATCAGGAAAAGCCACACATATGGAACTGGTTATGTGATGCAAACGTCAAAATTCATTAAATTCAAATTAAAAATTCAGTTATTAAAAGTTGAAAATGTGTAACTTATATGTATACAGACAATGATAAACTAGCAAAGGTGTATCACGTTTCTTGGTTTTCTCAGGTCAGACAGGCGTCAGCTGATGATCTGATGTCGTGTCTCTGCTCAACTCAAACTCGCTCACTTTTGCAGTGAAATTTTTAGCAGAAATGCTTATTTTTCCAAATGCTTTGAGATCATCATCACCTTCATTCCCAATGGAATGCCAAAGCAAGCGGCCGTGTGTGTCTGTGTGTTTACACTGCTGATGTGATGTGGATTAGCATACAGCTGCTATTAGTGTGAGTGCAGGTGCAGTGTCTGCCTTGTCTGTCTCTCTCATTATAATCCAGCTCCTAGAGTCTCTTCCTGATGTCCCTGGTCCCACAAACCAGCTAACATAACAAACCCTCTAAGAATTAATTGAGAACACTTACTGATGTCACTTCATTGTGAAAGGACAATCAAACTAATATGATGTAGAGCTTAAAAATACCTCATGAGAGAATACTGGTTCCATTATATACTCTGCAGAAAAAGAAATGTTCTCCCACATTTAACTTTTTTTTCCCCCAAAAAAATCAGACATAGAAAGATTTTAACAACTGAGACATAAACTGAAAATAAATGTTACAGACAATTGATGAACAGAAATTGAATAATGAGTCTATGAACAAAGGAGGGATGTTGACATTTGATTGTTGTTGACAGATCTTGCTGTGAGATGTTCTCTCCACTCTTCCACCAAGACATTTGCAACTTTTCGAACACGTCTTTCAAACACACACACACACACACACACACACACACACACACACACACACACACAAACACACACACACAATATAATTGATCTGCCTACATTGACATGAATGAGCTCAAACATGAATTGGGGCTCAGGTCAGGAAGCAGACAGACTGGCTAAACCGACCATCTGCTAGCTGTCTCACGTCACTGAGGTCAGATAAATCCCATCACATAGATACTCTTTCACCTAGATATCATCATATAGAGACTGTGTCTGTTCCCCGAATTAGGAAATACAAAAAACTCCCAAACCCATTTAAAGGTAAAAATTGAATCGATGTTCAGCAAAAAAAATAAAAAAAGATATAATACAGATGAACAAATGATAAAGCTCGGGTTGCTGAATATTCGATCCCTTACTTCAAAAGCACTTATTGTTAATTAATATGATTACAGATTATAACCTAGACGTGTTGTGTTTGACAGAAACCTGGCTAAAACCAGACAATTACATTACTTTAAAAAATAAATAAATAAAGTTAATAGATAAAGTTCTAATTGTTGGTAATTTTAATATACATGTAGATAACGAAAAGGATGCATTGGGATTGGCATTTAGAGACATTATGAACTCTATTGGAGTAAGCCAACACGTGTCAGGACCCACTCATTGTCATAATCATACTTTAGATCTAATATTGTCACATGGAATCAATGTTAATGCCGTTGAAATTCTGCATCAGAGCGATGACATCTCAGATAATTATCTATTCTCGTGTATACTCCATCTAGACAAGGTTGCAAAGCCGACTCTGTGTTACAAATATGTCTAACTATCACTTCTGCCACTAAAGATTGCTTTATTAATAATATTCCTGATCAGTTTCATCTCCTCAGCATCCCAGATAGCTTAGAATAACTCAATATTGCAACAGAAATTTTTGACTCTCTCTTTTCCACCACTTTAGACACAGTTGCTCCTTTGCGCTTAAAGAAGATTAAAGAAAATAGTCCAATGCCGTGGTACAACGAGCACACTCGGGCCCTTAAGAGAGCAACCAGAAAAATGGAGTGCAACTGGAAGAAAACAAAACTAGACGTTTTTCGAATTTCGTGGAGAGAGATCATGATTGCGTACAGAAAGGCCTTAAAAACTGCTAGATCTGCTTATTTTTCGACTCTCTTAGAAGAAAACAAACACAACCCTAGGTATTTATTTGACACAGTGGCTAAATTAACAAGAAATAAAGTTTCTACTTCTGAAGTTTCCAAAGAGCAGAGCAGTAATGACTTAATGAACGTATTTACTTACAAGATTGATAATATTAGAGAGAAAATTATAACTATACAATATCTAATACAGTATCGCATCAGGCAGTGCATTGTAGTGTCCCTGAGGAAAAATTCCATTCATTCATTGCAATAGGATAGGAAGAATTGTCTAAACTTGTTAAATCATCTAAATCAACAACATGTATGTTAGAACCTATACCGACTAAGCTACTGAAATAAATGCTTCCAGAGGTCATAGATCCTCTTCTTATTATCATTAATTCATTTTTGTCACTAGGATATGTACTGAAAACTTTAAAGGGTTAGTTCACCCAAAAATGAAAATTCTGTCAGTAATTACTCACCCTCATGTTGTTCCAACCGCGTAAGACCTTCGTTCATCTTCGGAACATAAATTAAGATATTTTTGATGAAATCTGAGAGCTGATCACTTGTCCATAGGCTGCTAGGTGACCGAAACTTGCTGGCCCAGAAAAGTTATTAAAGAGATCGTTAATATAGTCCAAGTGACTACAGTAGTGTTTTTGCGCAGCGCGTCTGTGTTACACGTCATCACGCATCACACACATGACCAGCGTCGGCCAATAGTGAGCCTACGTGGTGACGTGTAACACAGACGCGCAGCGCAAAAACACTACGTGAACCAACTAGAGGCCCAGAGAGGAGGAAATGAATAGTGGAATAAAGTCGTTATTTTTGTTTGTTTTTGCGCACAAAAAGTATTTTTGTCGCTTGATATACTTAAGATTGAGCCACTGTAGTCACTTGGACTATATTAACGATCTCTTTAATAACTTTTCTGGGCCAGCAAGTTTCGGTCACCTAGCAGCCTATGGAGAAGTGATCAGTTCTCAGATTTCATCAAAAATATCTTAATTTGTGTTCCGAAGATGAACGAAGGTCTTACGCGGTTGGAACAACATGAGGGTGAGTAATTACTGACAGAATTTTCATTTTTGGGTGAACTAACCCTTTAAGCTGGCTATTATTAAACCTCTTATTAAAAAAACGCAACTTGATCCTAGAGAATTAGTCAATTACAGGCCAATCTCAAATCTACCCTTTTTGTCAAAGATACTGGAAAAAGCAGTATCCTCAAAACTATGTTCCTTTTTAGAAAGAAATGGTATCTGCAAGGATTTCCAGTCAGGATTTAGACTGTACCATAGTACTGAGACTGCTCTCATTAGAGTTACAAATGATTTGATTTTAGTATTACTTGATCTTAGTGCTGCATTTGATACCATTGACCTAAAAAATCTTTTAAATAGACTAGAAAATTATGTTGGCATTAGTTGAATTGCATTACCATGGTTTAAATCATAAATCATAAATCTGACCGTTATCAGTTTGTAGCAGTAAATGAAGAAATGTCTTATCAATCACAAGTTCAGTATTGTGTACCACAAGGCTCAGTACCTAGGACTGTTTCTGTTCACTCTGTACATGCTACCCTTGGGAGATATCATTAGGAAGTATGGGATTAGTTTTTACTGTTATGCCGATGATACTCAGCTCTATATCTCTTCACACCCTGACGAAACTTGCCGATTCAAGAAATTAACGGAATGCATAGCTGATATAAAAATGTCCTATTACTTAATTCTGAAAATTAATTCTGTTTCTAATGATTGGACCAAAAACCTCTGCACGTACTAATCTAGAATACTGTCTAACAATTGATGGCTGCTCTGTCAAGTCTTTGTCGTCGGTTAGGAACCTGGGTGTGCTCTTCGATACCAATCTTTCATTTGAAAGCCACGTTTCTAACATCTGTAAAACCGCCGTCTTCAATCTTAAAAATATATCTAAATTACGACATATGCTTTTAATGAAAAATGCAGAACAGTTAGTTCATGCGTTCATGACCTCAAGGCTAGATTATTGTAATGCTCTTATGGGAGGTTGACCTGCACACATAATAAACAAACTACAGCTGGTCCAAAACGCAGCAGCTAGAGTTCTTACTAGAACCAGGAAGTATGACCATATTAGCCCGGTTCTGTCAACACTGCATTGGCTCCCTATTAAACATCGTATAAATTTTAAAATATTGCTGATTACTTACAAGGTACTAAATGGTTTAGCTCCCCAGTACTTGAGTGAGCTCTTAACACATTATAGTCCTTCACGTCTATTGCGATCTTAAAACTCTGGCCAGTTGATAATACCTTGAATATCAAAATCGACTGCTGGCGGTAGATCCTTTTCCTATTTAGCACCTAAACTATGGAACAGTCTTCCTAACATTGTCCGGGAAGCAGACACACTCTGTCAGTTCAAATCTAGACTAAAAACACATCTCTTTAAGCCGGAACCAGGAACACTTCCTGTAACACCAATGTACTTGTTACATCATAAGAAGAATGGCATCTACGCTAATGTTAGTCTTTCTGCTTATTCCGAGGTTTAGTGTAATCAGCTGGATCCAGGCCGTATCCAGATCAGATGGTGGACCTGTGCCTAGACACGACCACAACGCATCCTTGAAGTGTCAGCAGAGATTGTGTCAACTACACTCTCCCCTGTGAAGGCCTCATCGACACGACAGCCATCGGCACTGATACTTAACAAACCCGTCTCCATACCGGCATGACTCCGATCTTCAATCATGAATCATAATCTTACACTGTTCATTAATTGGCCATAGGAGAACTGGACCCCGACTGAGCCTGGGTTCTCCCAAGGTTTTTTTCTCCATTCTGCCACCTGATGGAGTTTTGGTTCCTTGCCACTATTGCCTTTTTCACCTTTGTCGCCTTTTCACCCTTGTTGCCATTGGCTTGGCTTGCTTAGTTGGGGACATTAAATTTAACATTTAATTTAATATTCAACAATAATATTGATCTGCCTACATTGACACTATTATACAAGAACTGAACTGAGCTGTACGATGACATCACGGTTTACTCCAGAGCGGCTATATATATATATATATATATATATATATATATAAATGAACTAAATTAATAACTTTTTTAAAACAAAAATGAAACATCACTGAACTTACTTAAGCTAGACTGTGAAGCTATTTTCTTCTGGAAACAAACTTTTTTATTATTATTTTCCTGTTAACTCTGTAAAGCTGCTTTGAAACAATCTGTATTGTAAAAAGCACTATATAAATAAATGTGACTTGACTTGACTTGACATTATATGAGAACTGAACTGAGCTGGACGATGACACCTGTTTTCTCCAGAGCGGCTTTAATAAATAAACTGACTTTTAACAACAATCACTGCATTTCTTTAAGCTGGACGATGATGCTATTTTCTTCTAGATCTGCTGTACAGTGAAAACAATATTTGTTGCATTATTTTTCTTTTATCACTGTGAAGCTGTTTGAAACAATATGTATTGTAAAAAGCGCTATATAAATAAAGGTGACTTGACTTGAAATTTTCATCAAATAATCATGAAAAATAAAATGTATCCATTTCCACAAAAATATGGTGAACAAGTGTTTTTTACATTGATAATGATCAGAAAAGTTTATTGAGCAGTAAATCAGCATAGAATGAAGACTGGAGCAATGATGCTGAATATTCAGCTTTGCATGATGAAATAAATAAATAAATTGGGGGAGGGTGAATTTCAGAACGCACTGAATTTCTCAGTTAGAGAGAAATCACTGCATGTAGTCTCTATTAAACGTCAAGTCAAGTCAGCTTTATTCATATAGCACTTTATGTAATTCAGATTGTTTCAAAGCAGCTTTACAGCAATAACCAGGAAAGTAATGATCAATGATGCAATAAAATTCAATTCAGCTGTAAAGCAACTCTAAAAATAAGACAATAGTGTCATGGTTCAGCTGAAGTTAGTTCAGTGTTGATTCAGTTCTGTTCAATAACTGTGTCAAGTTCATCAATTATGAAATGAGTTCAATTTATCTTTAAAAACAGCTCTAGCGAAAACAGTGATGTCATCATCCAGCTCAGTTCAGTTATCATCCAACAATGTCAGTGCATTCAAGTCAATAATATAGCAGAATATTAAGTGTCCCCAACTAAACAAGCCAAAAAGCGACAGAAATGTAGAAGAAAAGAAAATAATACTTGGGAGAAACCAGGCTCAGTCAGGGGGCCAATTCTCCTCTGTGGTTAAATGATAGAGAATGTATGTTTAATGTTAAATGACAGAGAATGTATGGATAATTAATCATATTCTAATAATAATATCTACTGACATACAACATCATTGTTCTTGTGTGCTTTAAAGTTCTTCACACGCTTAACGCAGATGTATTATCCACTAAAACAAAAGCACAGTTCAACCTGAACATCTCCTCTGCTTTCCTTCTCGATAAATGGCTGACCTAAATACTTTTTATTGGATCTCTCTCTCTCTCTCTCTCTCTCTCTCTCTCTCTCTCTCTCTCTCTCTCTCTCTCTCTCTCTCTCTCTCTCTCTCTCTCTCTCGGGACTGGATGACAAAGCTGGTTGCTGTGGTAGAATGTGCAGGTTGCCGTGGTGAGAGTGGGCGTGTCTGTCCATCTGGAATGTGTGAAAAGCTGAGACACGGAGTCTGTTACCCTCCTGGCATCTGTGATCAGATCTGAAAAAAATAAAAAAATAAAAATAATCAATGAATCAATTACATAAGATGACAATTTATTAAGCACTGCACATCTATGATTATTTCCAGAGAAAAGCCCTTGATTGAGGACAATTCAGGAGATAATATTTTGTCAGACAATTAAATAACTGAACAGACAAAAGTGTGTAGAAGTCAGAATGTAGTGAGTTTTATTTCATATTGATCATGAATCTAACACTGAACTGCAGTCACTTTACAATCTGACTAACGGGTTGTCTACTCAAAACACATTCTTGCATTCTACCTGTGGTGTTTTTAATTACTCTAAATTAACCAATTAGAAAAATACTGTTTGGGATGTTTGGGATTTTATTCAGCATTTACTCGAAAAGTCTAAATCAAAAGAGCATTGGAGGAGTTACCACTCATGGACCTGGATGATTGCATTTAACAGAATTCAATGTCTCTCAGCTGCTCCCTCTAGTGAGATACTGAAACAATGAGAGAAACAGCTCAGAAGTTCATTTAAAATCCCAAGAGAGGAATAAATACTGCCTGAGGCTGGGCATTAGAGTGAAATACTCACACAGATGGACGTGTGAGTGGTTTACTTTGTTTCTGCCCAATGGAACTTTTGTCATGTGCAAGAAAAGATGCACACACATTTTGATTCAATATAGAATTTGGTGCAAATTATAGATGCTTGTTTCCGACATGGAAAAAAAAAAAAAGTTAAAGGGATAGTTCACCCAAAAACGAAAATTCTGTCAGTAATCACTCACCCTCATGTTGTTCCAACCCCGTAAGGCTTTCGTTCATCTTCGGAACACAAATTAAGATATTTTGGATGAAATCTGAGAGCTGGCTCACTTCTCCATAGGCTTCTATGGGATCTAAACTTGCCGGCCCAGAAAAGTTAGTAAAGACATCGTTAAAATAGTCCAAGTGACTACAGTGGCTCAACCACAAGTTTATCAAGCTACGTGAATACTTTTTGTGTGCAAAAAACAACAACAAAAAAAAAAACTTTATTCAACTATTAATTTTCGTCTGTGTGGGCCTGTGTGCACAAAAAGTATTCTTGTCGCTTGATAAACTTATGGTTGAACCACTGTAGTCACTTACTAACTTTTGTGGACCGGCAAGTTTCGATCCCTTTGGAGCCTATGGAGGAGTGATACGAGAGATTTCATAAAAAATATCTTAATTTGTGTTCCGAAGATGAACAAAAGTCTTACGGGGTTGGAACAACATGAGGGTGAGTATTTACTGGCAGAATTTACATTTTTTGGTAAACTAACCCTTTAATTGTGAAAATCATCAAAATTTCCTTTTTGTACAGTGACATATCAACCAAGCTTGTTTCCGCCATGAAAAAAAAAAGAAAAAAAAAAGATAATTGCGACTTTTTTCCTCACAAATGCAAGTTTATACCTTGCAATTCTGACTTTATTTCTATCAATTGCGACTTTATATCACGCAATTGAGAGACAAAATCTGAATTGCGAGATGTAAACTTGCAATTGTGAGAAAAAAAGTCGCAATTATCTTCTTTTTTTTTTTTTTTTTCATGGCGGAAACAAGCTTGGTTGATATGTCACTGTACAAAAAGGAAATTTTGATGATTTCCTTTCTTCAGAGAAACAAAAGAAGTTCAGCAGAATGTTCACATTGCTGTTTTACAATGAAAGTGGATGGTGATCAAGGTCTGTCCATCTGCAAAAAAAGAGAGAAACACCCTATGAAAGTCAAAAATCACATTAAGTCGTAACTGAGATAAAGTCAAAATTATAAAACAAAAAGTAAAAAAGTCACAATTATGAAATAAATCTAAATTATGATAAAAAAAAGTTATAAATTATGAGATAAAGTCAAAATTGGTTGACCATGTCAAAATTATGTGACAAAGGCCTGTTTTCACAGAGCTTAGATTAAGCTTTTAGGCCTTAGTTCAATTAGAACATTTAAAGAGGCTACATGCAACTTTTTCCCCAAAATAAACGTAACAATAGCCTTTTTATTTGACCATTTATGACTCAAACATCTCCTGATGAGCATACTGACACCTTGTCAGCTCACAGTGGGTGCACCTATAAGCCTGTATCCTATTTTTCCTATTTTCTGTCGGGTCGGATTTTTCGCGCGCTGTCTGCGGATGTGACGTCAAGCGCGTTCATGTTAAACGTTTCAGATCACTCTGCCACCACCGCTAGTCAGCAAACAAACTTAGTTTCTCAAACAATATATGTATTTGACTGTTCTTACCTCTGTAAACATAATGTTGACTTCTTTGCAGCGGATGACTTGTGAAGTGTGCACGTACGAGAGCGAGCAGAAAGGAAGAGCAGTTCCGTTTTTTGGCCACAGGTGTCAGTCGCGAGTTTAAATTTCAGAAAATTGCATGTAGCCTCTTTAAGTAGCTTTTATAAATGTCAGGGCTGCCAACTGTCACGCATTGAGCGTGAGACTCACGCAATTGACACTTTTCACACGCTCTCACGCCACACATCCATTTTCTCACGCACAGAAAAATTGCGGAGCAAAGAGGTACTTTTAATATTAAACTAATTCTCAGCTCTTAGATTCCGTCAATTTTATTACGAAATTCAGACAAAAATACGTTTGGCGCTTGTAAATGTTACGTGACAGATCGCTGAGCGCCTCAATTCAAGTGCACGTGAACCGATCATCTGTTACTTTTTTATTTAAAGACGCAGTACAACTTACCGAAAGTATACATAATATCGACCAATTAGTGTTTTTCAACCACGGAAAGAGGTCAATATAACAGCAGGAGAACAATTATGTCACATAACGTTACCTTTACCTCAGGAAATCCATTTAATGACCATAGCATGTTAACTGAATAGAAAAAATAGCTAGAGAGGAGATTTTGCTGAGCACTATATTACATATTTATTATATTTTTACTTATGTCATTAAATAATTGTTATTATAACAAAAACTCCATTATGTTTAAATTAATTTGTTATTTTTAACCTTTAATAATACCAGCAGATTGGGCCCTCTATGTTTACAGCATTAGGTGAGATTATTTTTTTAAATACAATTTAAAATAAACATGTATCCAAATTAGTCAATATTGAATCAAAATCGGAATCAGATCACAAGAATGGAATTGAAATCTTGAAATTTTTGTCAAGCAATAATAAAAACTGTATCCTACCAGTCATTGTACAATGTAAACATTGTAACATGTTGTCACTAAACTTCATAAAATTCTATTTAGTTACCAAATGTTTTGACAATCACAATTACACTTATTGTGATGCAATATTTGTTTTTACACAGCCACCAGGAGTGCACACACACTGGTGCTTAATTGTAGACACACCAATCAGGTTTATGCACTATAAAAAGGCAACAGGTAAGTTTACCTGTCTTCAACAAAAATGGACGGTGTCAGAGGAAGAGGGAGAGTGCGGATGAGAGGGGGAATCTGGAAAGAATAAGGTGGAGGAAGAGGAAGAGGAAAAGGAAGAGGGAGAGGACGAGGAAGAGGAAGAGGGAGAGGAGAGGAAGAGGAAGAGGAAGAGGAAGAGGAAGAGGAAGAGGAAGAGGAAGAGGGAAGACAACCAAATCCGTGTAAAAAAAATTGTTTTCGTTTTTGGAAACAATTGTGGACCATGTAATAAACCACGGACTAATACTGAGGGAGGTGAATTCATCACTCCAAAAGATTCTTCCCACGTTGCCTTGTAAATGAAAATATAGCCTGTGATGTTGACAAGGCCCTGTGGCCAGATCCAGAGATGGTTGGGTTTTTTTTTTTTTTTTTTTTTTGGTACTGAACTGGATTTGTATTTTTATGTAACAGTATTACTGTAAGCTTACAGTACAAGGGTATGTTCGGTAATACTGTCACAGTGTCTGGTTTGTGTTCCCTGGGTGTCCACTAGAGGTCCTCTTCCCGCACGGTGTCCTACACTCTGTTACTACATTTCCCATGATCCTGTCTGTCACTGAGTGTTCATTGTGTTCAGCTGTTTCTCGTCACCTCGTTTAGCACTTGTGTATATATACCCTGTCAGTTTCAGTGTTTGTCACGGAGTCCTTGTTTAATGTCTTCACACTTCTGTTCCTGTTTGCTGCCTGTTCTTGTTCGTGTTTTATGTCCTTGGATTGTCTTATTGGATTTTGACCATTTGCCTGAACTGATTGTGAGTACGGATTACCCCAATAAATTAACTGCACTTGGATCTCTCTCTTCTGTGTGTGATACGTGACAAATACTGTATGAAAACTGGAAAATGTTTTGTTGAAATGTTCAGTATTGGCTGACTTGAGTACATGAAAATAAATAAATATTTTCATTAGTCTGCACAATTGGTGTCATGTGGTGTTGGTGAATATATTTTTACACTCTCTCTGTGTAAATGCTAAAAGTGTTTTAGGTTGAGCACAGGAGTGTTTAACTGATTCAAACAGAATTAGACCATATGATGGTTGTGTTTATATTATGACAACAAAATAAGGTTTTATAAGACATTGTATAGTTTCGACGAAAGTGTTCCATTTTGTAAATGATCTGAGGTGTTGTGCTACTTTGGTGTAGTGTTGTGCTAATTGTGTGAAGGGGTTTGAAAAACCGGGCCCTGTTTTCAAAATTGTGCTTAAGCAATTGAAAAAAAACCTGTAATTATGAATAAATTTATTTTTCATCTCATAATTTCGAATTTCTTCTCATAATTATGACTAAGTAGGCCTATATCATATTTTTTTATTTGAATGTCAATGTTTAATTTACCCATGCATTTTTTTTTTTTTTCTTATGTGGTGGAAATGGGCTTCCAAACATGATGACAGTAGTCCATATGACTCTATATTTAAGTCATACAACGGCTTTGTGTAAAAAACAGAAAAAAAAAACATTCAATGGCGGGTTTTTAGCAATTACAGTTTTTCTGAATTGCTAAAACACATTTCTTGAAACCATCACTCACTTTCTCAAAACCTTAAACACAAAATAAAAATTTCAAACAACATTCAGAGAACCTCTGACTCTTCTGGCAAAATCAAACAATTGCCTCAAAACCATTTTATCTGAGCTCAAAATCAAACAATGCTTTCAGATCATTCACACACAGCGAGTCAATATTATAAACACTACAGATCATTCGTTAGACACTATATAAAAAAAAATGGAGAACACAGAATCCAAAGCATGACTTAGAAATTACGTAAAAAAGTATAGTAATGACAACTTTACAGTAGTAAGGTGAATAAATTGTATACTGTATGCACTGCAAGAATAGTATTGTACTGAATATTGTATAGTGGGCCTATTGAATGTCTGTATTGCATACTGTGCAAATACAGTGACCCAACTGCAAAATCCAAAAAGATTACAGTAAAAAACTCTAAATGAAAAGTATGTTACAGTACACTCAGAAGAGTTGTGCAACTGCAAAATCAAGGTCCGTGAAAGAGATTGATTCTACTTCAGCATCATGTCTTCATGTTGGGTCCGGCCGGAGGACTTTGTCCACATCACAATGTCATCTCTGCAGGCAAAGGGGAAAACCCTAAAGCCAGATTCAACCTTGACAACATTTTCTACACCTTGCTCTTTCTCGTCCTCATCCTCTTCCTCCACGTCCACCTCCCCTTACTCATACTCTTCCTTCTCTCCCTCTTATATTGTTTCCATCCATTATTGGTATCAACATTCAGTGCAACATTGAGTCAATTTTGCGAACTGAACTCTGAACTGACTTGTATTATGTACAGTTAGTTTGGTCATATTAGAAATAAGTGTGAACAATTTTGAGTCATTGTGTGTAAACGATGACAACTGTGTTGAAGTTATGTTTAACTTTTGCCTGCCTGTGTTTAGCATTTTGAAAAATAAGTGCATCACAGTGTGAAATATGTTTTAGTGAGTGAGAATGTGTTTAGAGTTTTGAAAAAAGAGTGCATGAGATTTGCAAACAGTGTTTTAACTACCTGAACTTGTTTAATGTTTTACAGAAAGAGTGATTTATTCGACAAATTGGTTTAGGATATTGAGAATTTGGTTGGAATGGGTTTTAGTGTTTTAGCAATTCAGAAAAACTGTAATGGTATAAGCGGTGCAAAACGTCATGACCACCTGATAGCAACAACGATTCAACTAATGAAGTGAGTTTAGGGTGGGACTATCGGTTTGTCTGTGTGATAGATGTGACCAGTAAAGGAAAAAAGAACACGGAGGTAGCAGGCTACTGCAAACGTTTAGGGGTTTATTTCCACAGAATAAACAAAATACATACAATAAAGTCACTGCATTTGCCTCTCAAACAATTACAGAGGTCTAGGGACTACAGCAGGGGTCCCCAACCCCCGGGCCGCACAGAAAGAATAAATAGCCTAACTTACCGTATTTTCCGGACTATAAGTCGCATCAGTCAAAAAATGCGCCAAGAAGAAGAAAAAACATATATAGCCTAAGTCGCACTGGACTATAAGTCGCATTTATTTAGACATTTATTGCAGAAAAAAAAACGAATGTTAAGGACGGGATAGTTCTCCGTTACGGACGTGAGCGCTCTGAAAGCGGCACTAAAAGACTGCTTTAAAAGCCTTACATGTTACATGAACGCGTCACCAGATTTTTTCTTTTGGGGGGCCTTTTTGTTTGTGTTCAGGCTTTCTCAGTTGTCTTTAGGCGCGATGTTACGAGGACCCTGCTAATAAAGTTGCGAGTAGGCCTACACATTGGATTCACGTTTATTATTATATTTAAAAAATACCCCAGTTTTTATCCCGGTCGTATCATTTTATTTTGTTGTATTTATCCGCCACACCTTAAAGGCCGGTCCGTGAAAATATTCTCTGATATTAAACCGGTCCGTGGCGCAAAAAAGGTAGGGGACCGCTGGACTACAGGACCTGTTCTCTCACAGAACACCCTCACCCATACAGAAACTATTAACAAATTTATACATTGGTGACCAGCACCAATCAACACAAAAAGGGGGATACGCAGACACATAATGGCCATTACACACAATAAACAAATATGAAAACATCAAATATACATAAACAAACACTTAAAATAATACTATCAAATGACTTCACTTAAATGTACTTCTTATACATAAACAAAAGAAAAGAAAGCGAAATAGTCCTTGGAGTTCCCCCGGAGCAGAAACCGGAATGGTTGCAGCCCGATCATTGGCCGGAAACCATATATACGTCCGATGTTTCCACCCGAACCCCTTTTGACGGTGCACCAGCTCACGGGACTCAGAACAAGCAAACAAACAAAAAAACGGTAAGAATAAACTCGGCAAACTAAACGTTAAAGAGTGTGCGCACTGAACTCCAAACGAAAGTTTAAATAAAGTTTATTAAATCAAAATAATGTGGTTGTGTATTCTTTACTGTAAACAAATAGGGGTTATGCGGAACGCCCAACGTTCGAACCGGAAAACAGGTATAAACATTTCCGGTTTGCATTACCGTACGCATCTGCAGTGGTAGGTGATCTCTGAGGTAACTTATTTTGCGCTTTTTTTAGAATACAATTCTTATTTCTGTTTTAATTAAAATGTCACGAATGCTTAAGTATCAGAAAAAAATTTGTTATAAAAAAATAAAATGCAGTCTTCATTTGATTGTTTTAATCGTCTGCAAGCAAATATAAAAGGTTAAACTACTATGATAGCATACAAGTCTAAACTAACTTACTGATAGTTAGCTAACTCTACATCGGGTGCCATTAGCAAAAGCTGCATATACTAACTTACATACCTTCATAATCATGAATAAATGAGGAGGCGAAAAAACTTAAATCCTTTATCTAACGGAGTACTCGGGGCTCTGGAAGTCCGTTTGGCAATACGATGTACATCTGAAATGGATAGAATGGGTAGCTCCTGTAAACACCGGCTATAAAAGGTCACCATTCCTACGCTGTGTTTACCTCAGTAGCTGATGACCGGAAGTAGTTATATCTGTTTTGTAGAACCCGGAAGTATGTTGCGCATAAGCCCTATTCCATTTAATAAAAAGACACAAACTGACCTGACCCAGGCTCACCAACATCCGCCACAGTCTGACCAATGGCAGACAAACTCAGAAAAATGGCCGAACCACCTTTCTCAGTACGACCACTTAGGAAAAAAGTGTTCAGCTAAAAAAAATATTGTACCATTTATGGATGGCTAAAATACTTTCCCAGATTCCGGTTTAATTTGCCAAGAGAATGCTGTGTAAATCATTGGTTGTTAGGCTTTGGCAAAACACTGTGTAATTAGTGTCCCAGACCTGCAAACAATGAGACAATTAATTTGATTGTAAAGGCCAAAAATGTAACCTCGTTAAACAGAAGGGAAACTGCCTGGACATTTCACATGTGGTTTCTGCTGTAAGAATATATGGATCCAATTCTCAAAATAATATGTAGCACAATTTTCTTTACAGTCCTTTGACGCTAAAAGACATTGTAAAATAAATCCATATGAATTTAGCGTTTTAATCAGAGTCTTTTAAAGAGACATGATAGTTTATATGACAAACAGATTTAATTTAGGCTTTAATTCACATATAAACAGTGATCAGAAATCTTATCAAATATGGTATGGACCAAATGTGCTTGCTGGATAAGAACAAACCTCATTCCTCTTTTACCATATTTGATGTGCTTGAATTTCAATGGCAGTAGGAAATTCTTTACAGATTTTACATACTGTTCAGGACACATGATTATTTTTGTAAATACACTAAAAATAATATATTTAGTATGTATGAAAATATACAGAAGTCACACTGAATGTTCATAATATAGTTTCTATCTAAGTAGAATAACATTACCATTAACATTAACACTCAGATATTGTCTCTTCACTGTGTTCTGATAATTCAGCACATTTCCTGAGATTCAAGATCAATCTAGTAAGGAAACGTCGAGTTGTAGCAATGAGGATGTTGTAGCATAGCAAAGTAACCCCCGTTAACCCTCTGGGGTCTAAGGGGTTTTTGGGGTCCTTGAGATGTTTTGACATGCCCTGACATTTGTGCTTTTTTCAGTTGCTTATAAACATATTAATGGCAAATGTGTAATTACACTATTTAGCACAAACAGGGCTACCATAATATGTGTATTTTTGAGAGAATAATGTTTATGTAAGGTTATTGAATAAAAAAAAATAAAAAAAAGTTTCTGAAATAAGGCCACAAAACACATACTACATATGTGTCCACAAGACTTTTGACTAATGGATGTTGTCGCCTAGAGTTTTTGCTTCAAAATGATCTGAAAATTCACATAAAACAATACATTGATTTAAATTTTGTAAGACACGTTTTGTTTGGAAAGGCAATATGCGTGGGGGCGTGAATGATCATGCATAATGCTCTGATTAACACCTGAGAAGACAATGACCCGCATAATGAGCTGCATAATGAGCCTTTCATTCAGGTGTGTCACTGGGTACCACAAGAAAGAATGTGAGGACTTACACTCACCTAAAGGATTATTAGGAACACCTGTTCAATTTCTCATTAATGCAATTATCTAATCAACCAATCACATGGCAGTTGCTTCAATGCATTTAGGGGTGTGGTCCTGGTCAAGACAATCTCCTGAACTCCAAACTGAATGTCAGAATGGGAAAGAAAGGTGATTTAAGCAATTTTGAGCGTGGCATGGTTGTTGGTGCCAGACGGGCCGGTCTGAGTATTTCACAATCTGCTCAGTTACTGGGATTTTCACGCACAACCATTTCTAGGGTTTACAAAGAATGGTGTGAAAAGGGAAAAACATCCAGCATGCGGCAGTCCTGTGGGCGAAAATGCCTTGTTGATGCTAGAGGTCAGAGGAGAATGGGCCGACTGATTCAAGCTGATAGAAGAGCAACTTTGACTGAAATAACCACTCGTTACAACTGAGGTATGCAGCAAAGCATTTGTGAAGCCACAACACGCACAACCTTGAGGCGGATGGGCTACAACAGCAGAAGACCCCACCGGGTACCACTCATCTCCACTACAAATAGGAAAAAGAGACTACAATTTGCACGTGCTCACCAAAATTGGACAGTTGAAGACTGGAAAAATGTTGCCTGGTCTGATGAGTCTCGATTTCTGTTGAGACATTCAGATGGTAGAGTCAGAATTTGGCGTAAACAGAATGAGAACATGGATCCATCATGCCTTGTTACCACTGTGCAGGCTGGTGGTGGTGGTGTAATGGTGTGGGGGATGTTTTCTTGGCACACTTTAGGCCCCTTAGTGCCAATTGGGCATTGTTTAAATGCCACGGCCTACCTGAGCATTGTTTCTGACCATGTCCATCCCTTTATGACCACCATGTACCCATCCTCTGATGGCTACTTCCAGCAGGATAATGCACCATGTCACAAAGCTTGAATCATTTCAAATTGGTTTCTTGAACATGACAATGAGTTCACTGTACTAAAATGGCCCCCACAGTCACCAGATCTCAACCCAATAGAGCATCTTTGGGATGTGGTGGAACGGGAGCTTCGTGCCCTGGATGTGCATCCCACAAATCTCCATCAACTGCAAGATGCTATCCTATCAATATGGGCCAACATTTCTAAAGAATGCTTTCAGCACCTTGTTGAATCAATGCCACGTAGAATTAAGGCAGTTCTGAAGGCGAAAGGGGGTCAAACACAGTATTAGTATGGTGTTCCTAATAATCCTTTAGGTGAGTGTATTTTGTATGCATGCAAATTGTATAATATCCAAGGTAAACATTTCTAGTAACTATGCAGTTAATTCTCATACCAAATGTGTCACTAATAAAAAAACAATAATAAATAATTTAAAGGTAGTGTAGGTAGGATTGTTATAAAAAACTTTTTTCCAAATTTGTTTAAACTTTTTATATATATCAATGCATAATTAAAATGTAAGTACTCTGATAAAAAGAGTATAAAAATCGAGTGACTCTAGACCGTTTAATCTGTATTAAACACAGCTCATTATTTCCATTCGGGACGAAACAAAGGATTGGCTTAGGCGACTGTCACTCTCTCGCAACCATGGCAACCACCCTTTTGCCACACAGGATCTGCCCATATGCGCGCGCACCCGTTTGATTTGAGGAATTCAAGAGGCACGGAACCTAGGAATAGCAAAACAATGGCAGAGAAAGAGCAATCAAAAATTCACATTACCGGCATATGCAGTTAGCGAAGGCAAACAAGGCAAAAAAGGAAGACAGTACTAGAAAAGGTAATGATCAAAAAGTCTTTGAATAAAACGCGTCAATATCCTCGGACCCTAGTTGCACGGCCTCTTGCACGACCTCCTCTGCTTCGCCCTCGACCCCGGACCTGTCCTCGAGCTGACGATGCGGTACTTGTCTCTGGAGTGTAGTCCTCATCAGAGTCAACAATGCTTTCATCATGGAAACTCTTACATGCAGAACACCATATATGTTATGATTCTTACACGAAATTCATCTTCATCACAGTGTAAATGATGGTAATGGAAAAACGTTTATCATGCAACCTGTTTTTAGCTTTGCCTTATAGATAACTAGCTCGTTAGCGAATCAAAAAATATATATTTTAAACTTTACCAATATCAATATGCTAGCTTGATAGTGAGTACTAAAATACATCTTATTTGTTTATCTTCATCTTCAAAGTTAGATTTTTTTATTACATTTGATTCTGACATGATGTCACTACATGCACTGCGCTCCTTCCTCTCCGCTCGTCTCAGGTAAATAATGCGTCTTCAGCTCAGCGGTCGGCGTCGCGCGTTCATGTGTTTTGGGGGCGTGGCTTTGGAAGGAGACCAGAAGGGAGGGGGTGGAGTGAATGGAAATAATGAGCTGTCTTTAAAACAGTCGTGAGAGGTCTACAGACACTCTATTTTTATACTTTCTTTTTCAGAGTACTTACATTTTAATTATGTTTTGATATATAAATAAAGTTTAAACAAATTTGGAAAAGAAGTTTTTTATAAAAATCCTACCTACAATACCTTTAATAAGAAGGCTTATTTTGACCCATTAAGATGTTGCTTACATCTACCTTGTAAATATATTTTTTGCTATTTTATTAAAAAGTTTTCACATGTAAATCAACAACAATTACAATTTTAACAATATTTCAAGTGTAATCTTTCTTTTTAAAAATTATACATTTTATCATACGCATTTAAAAGTTAAGGATTCATTAGTTTGAATATTGGAACAAACGCTATAATAATATCTTAGTTGATAATTCAATATACCTACTTTATTTTTGACAAAACATCACATACTATATATTTAACATATGAACAGAAATTGGCGAACAAAAGCTTATTTGATGTGACAGTAGTCTTTTACAGTAAAAACTTTATAATCTATCCAAAACTAATCAACGAAGACTTGTCTCAACATTCATATTTCGTCTGTAACATATCGTTTTTATGATATATTAGCATATAAATGTTAATTTGCAGTTTAATACGTTGCTTATACAAAAACATTTTATTTCAACATATTTCAGTCGATTTTTACTCATCTCAGTATAGCAATATAGTTTGGTAAAAGCTGAACTAGTAGATGTGTTCATGTAAAAATAACATTTACTAATGTAAGTGCAAGTGTGAATGAACGGCACAGATGCGCGCTGTTGTTTACTACAGCTGTGCCATTAATTCATTCACACACAGACACGCGATTCATATTTAAACAGTCTTTTTGTGAGCTGTAGTAAACAACAGCTGTGCCGTTCATTCATTCACACACAGACATGCGATTCATATTTAAACAGTCTTTTTGCGGTTTACAGACACTATTGCATATCGCGATAAGAACAAGGCCCTTAAGAATAAAGAACTTACTATTCACAATCCTCAGCTGGATCAGTTGCTCCTCGAAATTAAACTAAACCAGCACTTCTGAGGTAAATTTCCCAGGATTATTCCTCACAGCGAAGCAAGACGATGTAAAGTGCACGAGTTTGATTAAACTTGATGTGTTTTATCGAGTTAATGTGGGCGTTCACAGGTTTGCATGGATTGCCTCAGATCATTTGCGTTTGAATAGCGCACGCTCTCCGTGGGCGTGATCACATTAGCACTTATTGAGCTAATGAGCTGAACTGAGAACGACTGACATCTCTCTCTTTTCATACAGATTAAATAAACAGAGAATATTTGTTTTTTATATAAATTACTTCATTTAAAAGAAGAGAATTCAAGCTTTATAAAGACATATCACTCATTCCTGTGTGACAAGCATTCCCTGAGTCAAAATATGGTTATGGTTACACTTAAAATGGTTACAAAATAGATGTATGTTTGAGATGATAATAACTTATACCATTGATCTTACCCAGCATATATGAAAAATGTTACCAGAGAGAGAAAGAGAAAGAGAGAGAGAGAGTGTGCAGAGAGTAAGAGAAGAGGAGGTAAAGAGAGAGAGCCCAAAGGAAGGGACCCAGAGAATAAAAAAGCCAGAGCATAAAAGAGACAGAGCATCAGTTACAATCTTCTTTTATCCTTTCCTGACCATGTGACTATAACCCAAATGTGAGACATTCAAACTGACCAATCAGATAATTACAACTTCCCCCACCGTACTAAAGGTGTGACAATTCATCAACACATCTTGGCCGACAGGTCTTGATCACTATCAGTCCCTCTGTGCCTTTGGGAACTCCAAATAGTCATTGTGGTAGAAAGAGGGGGTGCAAAACAGAAAAGCAAATGTCTTGGTTCATTTAAAATATCTTGGATTATTTTCAATCCTACACCCAAGTTGACCCGAAGGCCCAGACGGGAAAGGTGCCGGAGCACCAGGTCCCTGTGTTCGCAAACCTGGTCTCGAGAATGAGCTAGAATCAGCCAGTCATCGAGAAGGTTCAGGATGCGAACCCCGTGTTGCCGGAGTGGCACAAGGGCTGCCTCGACAACTTTCGTGAAGACGCGAGGAGACAGGGCTAAGCCGAATGGGAGAACCGTGTATTGGTATGCCTGCCCCTCGAAAGCAAACCGTAGAAACGGTCTGTGTTGAGGAAGAATGGAGACATGAAAGTATGCGTCCTTCAGGTCGATCACTGCAAACCAATCCAATGGATAAACGCATTTGAACATCTTGAACGGAAGCCTGTGAAGGGATCGGTTCAAGACGCGCAAGTCCAGGATTGGTCGTAACCCACCGGTCTTCTTGGATACAATGAAGTAGGGGCTGTAGAAGCCGGACTTCATTTCGGCTGGAGGGACAGTCTCGATCGCACCTTTCGCTAGTAGGGTGGCGACCTCTGCACGCATGACAGGGGCATTGCCACCGACCATGGTGTAATGGACTCCCCGGAAGCGGAGCCTGATGGTTCTTGCGACCCAGCGGGAGAGGTTGGGAAGCTCTAACCAAGCTCCCAAGAACTGAACCAGCAGGGTCATGCGAACCACAGACGTACCCTCGATGGGGCAGAAAGGCGGAATGACCAGCCCAGATATCGGAGGGGCGAGCAGTGGGGGGTGGAGAACAAAAGATTCTCCCCCGGCCCTCCACCGGGGGAAGGAGTGGTCCCGCTATCATCTCCTGAAAAGAACTAAGAACTAACAGCGGGCTGGGGCGCCTTCCCGCGGCCACCTCCACGGCACGGCCTGGGTGGAGGCTGCTGCTGGGGCCAGACGGGAGCCCCGGGAGGGCGCCCTCAGCGGCGAGCAGGCTGAGGATTCTGTGCCGACGGCTGGGTGGAGGCAGCAGCAGGCCGCCGGGACAGAATATGTCAGAATATACAGAATATACAGAATAATAGCCTCAGTATGCTTCTGGGCGGTCGAAAACTGTTGGGTGAAGTCCTTCTGCGCCGCCTAAGAGGCCAGCCTGGGATATGAGAGAGTAGAGGAAACGAGTTCGCTCGGCCTCTCTCATATCCAGCCAGGTTGAGCCAGAGGTGTCTCTCCTGGACCACATACGTCGACATCACCTGGCCCAGGGAGTGTGCAGTCACCTTAGTCGCCCGGAGATCGAGGTCGGTGGTGGCACGCAGCTGATCTAAGAACCCTGGGTCAGTTCTACCCTTGTGCATGTTCCTGAGCATCCGTGCCTGATAAACCTGCCGGATGGCCATGGCATGCAAAGAGGCGGCAGCCTGCACCACAGTTCTATAAGATTTCGCGACGAGAGTCGACGAAAACCTACAGGCTTTGGAGCGGTGCTTGGACCGGAGTCAGCACTCGCGGCACCCAAAAAACAATCGTCCAGCCACGAGCGCTCAGGACAGGGTGGAGGGTTCCCGATGCTCGCGGCTGCCTGGGCAAGCATGGCTGTCAACTCTGGATCATACTCGGACAATGCTGGCACGCCCGAAGGTGGCAGCACAGCCGAATCCTCATCTCCAGAGGAGTGTGGGCCGAGGAAGCATCTAGTGAGGTCAAGTCAATTTTATTTATATAGTGCTTTTTACAATACAGATTGTATCAAAGCAACTTCACAGTGATAAAATGAAAATAATACAACAAAGTTTGTTTATAGAAGAAAATTGCGTCATCGTCCACCTTAAGTAAGACAGATCATTAATAATGTTGAATATTAAATGTCCCCAACTAAGCAAGCCAAAAGCCAAGGCAACAGTGGCAAGGAACTGTAGAATAAAAAATAATCTTGACTCAAATATAAAACATTATGGTTACCATATACATATCTACGTTTGAGCAGATATCCACAAACACAGTAACAGTAAACACGGGTCTAAATATTATAATATTCACCATATATATAGCAACAGTTCAACTGCAATGTGAAATTTATGCAACAATAGCAAACTAATATGTAAGAATTTCTTACCTTACATCTTTCTTGTCTTCAAATCGCGTTCTTCTTCTTCTGATGTAAATCCAATGTAAGCTCAGGCGCGTCTAAAAGCAGAGACTTGTGAAGTGTTTTGTTGTTTTGTTTTTGAGGTAGGCCTAATGAGCGCGATCGCGTTCCATGTGGAGATTTGCATGTGAATCTCTTTTGCGCGAGTGGGCGTGGTAAATTAAACATAATTAGGAAGCGTTTGAGAAGCTGGACATCTTGTTGGTTTTATACAAATTACTTAAACAGAGAATATTTGTTTTCAGTTTGAATCTGATCATTTAAAAGTACACACTTAAATGTTTATAAAGGTATATGGCTCATAAATGTGTGACAAGTATTCGCTGAGTTTTGTTTCAGTTTATAGACATGCTCAAGAAAAAAAAGTTCACCGCGACGGAGAGGCAGAACGCACACCCTGTTTATTTTCTTTATTTTACAAAAGCACAATGTTTTGATTTGATTGTAAGTGGACACATACAAAAGTAGAAATATCACAGATTCTTTTTTTATATTTCTTTTTTCTGTATGACCATAAATGACGGAGTAATTTAAGTTTATAGTGCTACAATGTGGAGAAAATCCAGCAAAACGCGCCTGCGCGTTTGCCGACCTCAGAGGGTTAAGGTGATGCAACAACGTAATAGCGCAGAGTCATGTACCAGAACGCATGGTGTACAAGCATTAGAGAGTCGTGAAAATCCTCAAACTCCAGAAGAACATAGCAAACATCCCTATGGTAAAGAAAGCAGGTTTTGCAGTTCCTGTCAGAAAATAGGCCATATAGAGGAAAAATGCTGGTCACTGGGAAGGGGCAGACCTCCACCTTATATTCAGAAAAATAGTAAACCACTTTCTAAGGGCAAAAATCAGCGATCTGCATGTACAGGTAAAACTCGCTGCATTTACACTACAGGTCTTGATGCCCAATTCCGATTTGCTGACTATATCCGATTTTTTTGACGACCCGCTTACATCATCTTTTAAAAGTGACCCGCATCCGATATTTGCATTTACACTATACACTGCCAAAACAACCAAATGTAGACGTTCTGACCCGGAAAATGAAGTAAAACAGCTCGATATGCAATGGATGCAGAAGCAGACAAAATTATTATAGTGATGCGCGGATCGCGGTCATATCCGCGGGGGCTCTGTGGATAATCCGTGGATCGGGCGGGTTAAGTAGGCTAATAAAAATAACATTCTGATTAATTTCGGGTGGGTCGCGGGTGGATATGATAAATCATTATTAACAAAAATATTAACTACATTCTCTAAAATATGAGTATGTTCCATTCCAGTTTAAGTTTCAAGGGAGTAAAGCCTGTTTATACCATTAAGAAAATTAAATTCTGTCAAATAAATTTTGTTTTAAAGAAATGTTCATTTAAAAGCAGCGCTCAGTCATCAGTGTATTATGTTACCATTAGAGATGCGCGCATCAACCGTCGCCTCAAGTCCGCTGTTGGTGAAGGTGATGATCATCCATTTATCCTCACGCGTAACAACACATACAAATACATCATTTGACCATCGGGTACGGATACTTAAATCAGACAAAAATATTGGTGCGATTGAGTGGCGGGTGGATGATTTGTTTTTGGCTGCGGATTCGGGTGACGTTGGAGCTCATCCGTGCATCTCTAATTATCCAGTGTTTTGCTTTCCGCACTATTTTCAAAAATCAGCAAAACATTGCTCTCGTAAGGTGGAGAAAAAAATACTCCACTGTGTTGAGTCTTCGTCCTCCATCGCACCATTAAAGGTCCCGTATTATGCCCCTTTTCACAAGATGTAAAATAAGTCTCTGATGTCCCCAGAGTGTGTATGTGAAGTTTCAGCTCAAAATACCCAACAGATCATTTTTTACATCATGTTTAAATTGTCATTTTTTGGGGCTCAGAAAAACGCGCTGTTTTAGTGTGTGCCCTTTAAATGCAAATAAGCTGCTGCTGGACGACCCAGGGGGCGGAGCTTCATGAGCTCGCGTTCAGTCTCTCAGGACAATTTCATCTCACGGAATGATGATAATATCAGAAACTCTCAGTAACGGTGTTCATTTCAAGTCGGACAATGCCTACAGAGTCAGAGTGCTGTATAGAGATGGGACAGGTATAGTTTAGTAGTTTAATTACGGTTATTATAACGTATTTGTCATCTGCTTGTATGTATCCATTATTTATTCATAGCCTACAAGTCTGCTGTTTCGGACCAGGTCCGAATGATGATCAAACATATACTGATGAGTTTAATAATGTTTATTGTACATCACACAAAAGATGACGCGTCAGTTTTACTTCAGAAAATCACCGTAAGAGCTGAGTAAACACAGTAAGTTATAAGAAGTGCGCAAGTACATAAACGAATTTCGGTAGAGTTGAGGGAGCATTCCTGTGGGCGGAGGTTAGTCAAAAAACTGTTCTACTGACGTCATTAAAGAAGGAAGTAGAGGGATGTAGTCCAAACGGGCCGTTCGATGTAGGCGACTGTTAAATAAAATATCTCGCTTGGCATTGAACTTTGAGCTTTATAATTTTACAGATATTATTTATGCTCTAACAGCAACATTACACACTAACTAAAGTTTGAAACATGGGATCACGAAGAACGGGACCTTTAATAAGTCATGTGATCGCAGTTGGTGTCCACCTGAGTTGACGTCCCTTTTTTAATGACGTATGACTCGCATTTACTGGGGAATATCCGATTTGTCTGCTTACATGGCAGACGCAAATGCACGTATCCGATTCATATCCGATTTATTACCACATATGAGTGACGCCTGAATCCGATCTGAGAAAATCGGAATCCATGCGTTTTTTCCTGCTTACACGTTCACCGGTCATATCCGATCTGTGCCACATGAGAGGAAAAAATCGGAATTGGGTCACTTGAACCATGCAGTGTAAATGGGGCTTTTGTGAGTTAACTGCTTTGTTCATGCAAGGCCTTCAGCTATTAACTTAACTTGCTAGTGGGTTAGCAGCCCAACAGCTTATTTATTTTTTTGTTTTGCTACATGCCATGGGATTAATCAATGCATGCTGATGAATAGTGGTTTTAATCTGCATACCCTAGTTTAAAAAAACATGTATGTTCTTTAATGTTTGATTATAATTTTACTGTCTTCACATAGGGATGAGAATTGATATGATTTTATCAATAATAATGCCACTGACGATTCTGATAATCGATCCAATTCTTTAACGATTATCTTATCGATCCTTTATAGCACTGTGTGGAAAAATGTAGTCATATGCTTTTTAAAAAAAACAAGTGGTTTTATTTATTTTAAAGTTTAAGCTTGAGTTAGAAAACTGTACTTTTTATATAATTTATGTAATAAATAGAACCTTATTGTAAAGTGTTACTGATTAGTTATACACCGATTCAGACGTCTCCGGAGTTCACTGTTGGAAAGATCAGTTGTTTTAACCATTCATTAAAATGAATCGGTTCAAAGGAGTCATTAGTTCGCGAATTGGACATGTCGTGCGCGTTGTGTGATTATCCCAGCAGTTAGGACATGGACATCCAAGATATGTGTCAACATAGAAAACATTTCATCACTGTATAGTTTTTTTTCGTTTAATTAAAGTGTTGTTTTATGTCAGCTGAATGTCCGGAACGCTTTTCAGAGAAGATAAGGCAACTTATTTAGCACAATTCACACCCAGCAGTAATTCAGGAAAAAAAAATCTCTGAATGCTCCACATGAAACTTTGGTCTTCCGACCTTTTACCACCGTGTCGATTTATTTTGATTAATATGTGCGAGGGAGAGAGAGCAAGACAGCGCTTAGTTTGGAGACGGTGAAGTCTTGTTTACACAGAGAGTACGCGCGTGCGACCGGCTCTCTCTCTCTCTGCTCGTTCTTTCAGTTAAACATGCGCCCTGTCACAAACGCAGCCGTTCATCTACATTACTCACCGATCAAATAAGACTTTGGCGGGACAAAAATTCACTTTGGCGGGCGCTAAAACAAGTTCAATGCAGGAAAATTCATGTGTGAGTCTCCATTAGACTCGCACGGTAGCCAGGCGTCTCATCCAATGGCGAGCCGAGCTTCTTCTTCTTCTTCTTTTGGATTTGGTTGGCGGCTGGCATCCAGCTTATAGGTGCATTGCCGCCACTTACCGGACTGGAGTGTGGTACATTCAATGGCAGAGAAAAAAAAAAAAAAAAAACCTTAAACCCTATACATTAATTCTGTTTCCCTCAAGTATTTATATACATGCCTCCTAATGTTTCCTGATCTTTGAAACATGTTTTCTACTGTGAAACTGACACTTTCCTTTTGCAGTGCGGCTCTTAGTTCTCTCCTCTCTCTCTCATATTCCTTACATTCCATAAGAACATGCTGTACAGATTCAGATTGCTCACATGATCTACATTTCCCCGTAGGATGTTTCCCAATTTTTTGTAACGTGCTGTTAAGCTCCGTGTGTCCTAATCTAAGGTGGGTGATGACCGCCTCCTCCTTCCTGCTTCCGCCCACCACTCCTCCTTTCCCCACCTGTTTTTGTATGCTATAAAAGTGTCTTCCTGTCTCATTTATATCCCAATACTCCTGCCAAACTTTTTGCATTTGTATTTTAATAATTGCCTTTCCTTCTGTTTTCCCCAGTGGGATATTGTTCACTGTTTGTAATCTAAGTGCTTGTTTTGCAAGTATGTCTGCATCTTCATTACCCTCAACCCCTGCATGAGCAGGAACCCACAAAAAGCAGACTGTCCTCCCCCTGCTATGAAGGTCGTACAGCATTTGATGGATCTCCATGATTAGATCTTGCCTGCATGACTTCATGGTCTTGATACTACAGAGGGCTGCCCAGCTATCTGATGCAATAAGTGCGGCGAGCCGAGCTCAGTTGACACTGTGTACTTCAAGATTCTGACGGAAGTGCTAAGATTCCAATTGGCCAAGAGAAAAAGTGCTAAGATTCTGATTGGCCCAGAGAAATGTCAATTATAAGAATTATCCAATAATGTTTCGCAATTCTAGCCTGCCATCAAACTGATTCTAGCCATCGAACTCTGATGTTGATTCTACATCATTTTGCACCCTGTTTTAATATTGAAACAACGTTGAAATCCTGTCCATAGATCAACGGAATTTCAATTATCAGGAATATTGAAACAATGTTGAAATTTCAACTGAACTAAGGATCAACGTGATTTCAATGGAATTTCAATTATTTTTAAATGTTAATTTTAAATGTAATGCCATAAATTAAATAGCCTGCTTTATCTACAGCTAGGATGTTAAAAAGTAATGGAACATTTGAAATCTTGTATAAAACACTGAACACACACCACACTATTTAAGAACAAATTCATTTTTATTAGCCTTTTTATTTAACTATTTGTACTCTTTATTTACACTTCAAGCTTTTTTTTTATTGAACAGTATCAATTTATAAACTCAAATAGGGAACAATAATATGCAGACAAAAATAACTCCATTCGTATATCTGTGCATATACCTTACATACCCAGCAGGCACCGGACGTCAGTTCAACATCATGAACATCATGACGTGAAACTCACCGAGTGGTCAGGGGTGTTCACTGATATGCTCACACAAAAATCGCTGCAAAAGATGCTTTCCAACAGGTGTTTTACCATTGTTTACATTCTTCCGTTGAGAGCTTGACTAATAGACACTCCAGCCCAGTGGAGTAATTGTCACGGTTGGTAGATCCGCTGTCTCATTCTAGTCTGTGTGTTTACATGTGTGTGTGGGTGTGTCTCAGTTCATTCATTGTTTCATGTGGGCGTTGTCACTGATCTCCCTATCATCCTGATCAGCGACAGCTGTTTGTAATTATCACAGCCTATTTAATGCCCTGTCTTTCGTCTCATGTTTGTCAGATTGTTGTTTGATGATTCCCCGTCTGCGTGCCTGCTTCTGTTTGTTCCTCGTGTTTTGCCTGCACTGTACTGGACTGGATTATTCACCGTCGATCTCACCACGGATTCTTCACCGACGATCTCACCACGGATTCTTCACCGACGATCTCACCACGGATTCTTCACCAGCACTCTCACTGAGGATCGCCTGTCTCAGCCCCTGTGTCACGCTCTCCTGTTTGCTGTGTTCCTGGCGATCTCCTGTGTACTGTGTTCCTGACCATCGCATCAAGAAGAATACGTTATCTGTCTTTAACCTTGAGTGTTTATTACGCAATAAACATATTGTGCACTCGCACTTGTTTCCTCTCAGTTTGTCGTTACAGAACGATCTGACCCAACATGGAAGCAGCGAGCGCGGAATCTTTCAAGGATTTTGTGGACCACAGTATCGCCAGGATGGATCAGCAACAGGAGAGTATCTCTAACACCGGACGCGCGGTTCAAGCACTCGTGACACAGGTGTCCGGCTCACTCAGCAAATCCAACTGCTGAGCCCTCCCACTGTGCCGCCCACACCGCCTGTTCCCCCCGTCGTGCCAGACGTCAGAGATCGTCCAGAACCACGACTACCTGTTCCTGAGAGCTATGCTGGTGAGCCGAACTTTTGCAGAGCGTTTCTCACAAAGTGTTCTATGCATTTTGCTCTACAGCCGAAGACGTTCGAGACGGAGAGTTCCAAGGTGGCTTTCGTCCTTACGTTGCTGAAGGGGAGAGCGGCGTTGTGGGGAACAGCGGTGTGGGAGAACCAGGACCAATGCTGCGCCTCGTTCCACAAGTGGCGGAGTGCAAGTGGAACGAGGAGGCACAGTGGGATATGTTCCTGCATGGGCTGTCCGACCGTGTGCAGCGCGAGATCTACCTGCTGGACCTACCTCCTCGGCTCAACGGGCTCATCGACCTGGCTCTGCGGGTGGATGCCCGCATCAACCAACTGGACCAACACCTCCATCCCATCCGCATCCATGGCAGCGTTGGGCCGAGGGGCAGCTTGGAGGAGAGCACGGTCGGACCCACCAACGATCCCGAGCCCATGCAGGTAGGGAGAGCCCGGCTTTCCCGGGAGGAGAGAGAAAGGCGGAGATCCCAAGGACTCTGCTTTTACTGCGGCGGCCGTGGACACTTCTTACATTCGTGCCCGGTAAAAGAGCAAGCCCGATAGTAAAGTTGAGGCTACTATCGGGTGGGATCTCCGCCGGGAAGTCCTCACCATCCACTCTCCTTCCAGTTAGGCTGAGATGGGCCAACAGCACACACACCTGCCAGGCACTTGTGGACATTCACTTAGCACACAAACTTCACCTTCCTATCTCGTCTCTTCCTCATCAGATCTCGGTCAGTGCTCTAAATGGTCAACAGCTCCCCAACATCTCTCTCTCCACTGGTCCCATAACCCTCATCACCTCTGGCAACCACGTTGAGACTATTCCCTTCCTCCTTATGGACTCCCCTGTCGCCCCGGTGGTGTTGGGTCACCCCTGGCTCGTCAAACACAACCCTTGTGTGGATTGGGGCTCCAACACTATTTCCATGTGGAGCGTGTCCTGTCACGAGTCCTGTCTTGTTTCTGCCTGTCCGTCTGTGTCCGTTTCTGTGTTACAGGAGAAGGCGGCGGATGTATCAAACGTGCCTGCGGAGTATCTGGACCTGAAGGAGGTGTTCAGTAAGTCTTGGGCTTGGACTTTACTCTCTTTCGGTACCTGAGAGGGAGGCCATGGAGAAATATATTTCTGATTCTTTAGCAGCCGGATTTATCCGACCTTCCTCTTCTCCTGCGGGGGCGGGATTCTTTTTTGTGGGTAAGAAGGATGGTTCTCTGCGACCTTGTATTGATTACCGGGAGCTGAACAACATCACGGTAAAGAACACCTATCCCTTGCCGTTGATGTCTTCAGCTTTCGAGAGGTTGCAGGGAGCATCCATTTTCACAAAATTGGATTTACGTAATGCTTATCATTTGGTTCGCATTAGGAAGGGGGATGAATGGAAAACCGCATTCAATACCCCCAGGGGGCACTTTGAATATTTGGTTATGCCTTTTGGGCTTTCCAACTCCCCAGCGGTTTTTCAGGCACTCGTCAATGACGTGTTGAGAGACATGGTTGATCAGTTCATATATGTCTACCTGGATGACATATTGATTTTTTCTTCGTCTCTCCAGGAACACGTTCAGCACGTCAGACGAGTGCTTCAGAGGCTGCTAGAGAATGGGCTTTTTGTCAAGGAGGAGAAATGCGAATTTCATGCACAGTCTGTCTCTTTTTTAGGATACATCGTCTCTTCTGAGGGAATGCGCATGGATCCTGACAAGGTTAAGGCTGTGATGGATTGGCCAAGTCCAGATTCCCGTAAGGCCCTACAGCGGTTTCTGGGGTTCGCCAATTTCTATCGGCGTTTCATTCGCAATTTCAGCCAGCTAGCCGCACCTCTGACTGCCTTGACCTCCCCCAGAACGATGTTCAGGTGGTCGGACACAGCTGAGGCTGTGTTCTCCAACCTCAAGAGTCGCTTCGTTTCAGCTCCCATCCTTGTCGCCCCTGATTCCACACGTCAGTTCGTGGTGGAGGTCGACGCGTCAGAGGTGGGGTAGGAGCAGTTCTATCCCAGCGCGCGTCCTCAGATGACAAGATGCATCCTTGCGCGTTTTTCTCCCATCGTTTATCACCTGCCGAACGTAACTATGACATTGGTAACAGAGAGTTGTTGGCCGTCAAGTTAGCGTTGGAGGAGTGGCGTCATTGGTTAGAAGGGTCGGGGGTACCTTTTATCGTTTGGACCGATCACAAGAACCTTGAATATATTAGATCTGCCAAAAGACTCAACTCCAGACAGGCTCGGTGGGCACTTTTTTTCGGACGTTTTGACTTTACTCTCTCGTACCGCCCGGGTTCCAAGAACATCAAACCCGTTTCATTATCTCGTATTTTTGATCCATCCGAACGCCCGGTTACTCCCGAGTGTATTTTACCCGAGAAAGTAGTTATCTCCACACTCGTATGGGAGGTCGAGTCGAGGGTCAAGACGGCCTTAGAAGGGGTAACGCCTCCGCCCGGTTGCCCACCGAATCGTTTGTTTGTGCCGGAGGGGTCACGGCCCGACGTTATTCGATGGGGTCATTGCTCCAACGTGGCTTGTCATCCAGGAGTAAGTCGCACTAGCTACTTAATAAAGCAACGATTCTGGTGGCCATTAATGGCTCGCGACATTCACGATTTTGTTTTGGCTTGCTCAGTTTGTGCCACTGTTAAGACGTCTAACCGACCCCCTGATGGGTTACTTCGACCGCTGTCTGTCCCTTCTAGACCCTGGTCCCATATAGCGCTAGATTTTGTCACCGCCCTCCCGCCCTCTAATGGCATGACGGTTGTTTTAACCGTAGTGGACCGGTTCTCGAAGGCGGCACATTTCATTCCTTTGCCCAAACTACCCTCAGCTAAGGAGACAGCGGTCACGGTCATTGATCACATCTTTCGGTTACATGGCCTCCTGATGGACGTGGTTTCTGACAGAGGTTCCCAGTTTGTGTCCAAATTCTGGCGAGAGTTTTGTAGATTATTAGGGGCCACAGTCAGTCTGTCTTCGGGTTATCATCCCCAGAGCAATGGTCAATCTGAGCGAGCCAACCAAGACCTGGAGAGAATGTTGCGATGTTTGGTCTATAAGAATCCTTCGTCCTGGAGTCAACAACTCTCTATGGTTGAGTACGCACATAACTCGTTGCCAGTGTCATCCACGGGCCTCTCTCCGTTTAAGTGTAGCTTAGGATACCAGCCACCTATCTTTCCGAGTCTGGAACCCGAAGTCGCGGTCCCCTCCGCTCACGCCTACGTCCAGAGGTGTCACCGCACATGGACTAGAGCCCGTGAGACTCTGCTCCAAGTGGGGGCGCGCACCAAGGCTAAAGCCGATCGCCACCGGTCTAGGCCACCCGTATACGTCGTTGGTCAAAAAGTGTGGCTTTCTACTAAGAACATTCCTCTCCGCTCCGTGTCTATTAAGCTTGCCCCCAAATTCATCGGCCCGTTCACTGTCACCAAAATTATTAGTCCGGTGACAGTCCGCCTCAACCTTCCTCCAGCGTACAGGAGAATTCATCCCGCCTTTCATGTATCCAAAATAAAACCCGTGTTTCGTTCTCATCTTAATCCGCCTGCCCCGGTTCCTCCCCCGCCGCGACTCGTAGATGGGGAACCTACTTATTCGGTACATCGTATCCTGGACTCGAGACGGAGGGGACGCGGGTTCCAGTACTTGGTGGACTGGGAGGGTTACGGTCCGGAGGAGAGGAGTTGGGTACCTGCTCGAGACATCCTGGATCACTCCCTCATCGATGATTTCAATCGACAGGTAGGGTTGTCTGGGAACGCCAGGAGGCGTTCCTAGGGGGGAGGGTACTGTCACGGTTGGTAGATCCGCTGTCTCATTCTAGTCTGTGTGTTTACGTGTGTGTGTGGGTGTGTCTCAGTTCATTCATTGTTTCATGTGGGTGTTGTCACTGATCTCCCTATCATCCTGATCAGCGACAGCTGTTTGTAATTATCACAGCCTATTTAATGCCCTGTCTTTCGTCTCATGTTTGTCAGATCGTTGTTTGATGATTCCCCGTCTGCGTGCCTGCTTCTGGTTGTTCCTCGTGTTTTGCCTGCACTGTACTGGACTGGATTATTCACCGTCGATCTCACCACGGATTCTTCACCGACGATCTCACCACGGATTCTTCACCGACGATCTCACCACGAATTCTTCACCAGAACTCTCACTGAGGATCGCCTGTCTCAGCCCCTGTGTCACGCTCTCCTGTTTGCTGTGTTCCTGGCGATCTCCTGTGTACTGTGTTCCTGACCATCGCATCAAGAAGAATACGTTATCTGTCTTTAACCTTGAGTGTTTATTACGCAATAAACATATTGTGCACTCGCACTTGTTTCCTCTCAGTTTGTCGTTACAGTAATACCGTACCTCACAGCACATCCAAAACAAGTCAAGTCAAGTCAAGTATATTTGTATAGCACTTTTCACAATACAGATTGTATCAAAGCAGCTTCACAGTATTAAAATAAAATAATACAACAAGGTTTGTTTCTAGTGGAATTTATTGATTGATAAAATTAAAATTAAATATCCCCAAAATATCCCCAACTGAGCAAGCCAAAGGCAACAGTGGCAAGGAATCGAAAAACTCCATCAAGTGACCTAATGGTGACCTGAAACTCCATCAGGTGATTTTTCCAATGGAGAAAAAAAAAACTTGGGAGAACCCAGGCTCAGTCGGGGGCCAGTTCTCCTCTGGCGTTTTTGAACTAGAGACCGGATTTAACTGTAAGATTAAAAATATTATATGAATGCCTGGCTGAAGAGATGCGTCTTTAATCTAGTTTTAAACTGGGAGAGCGAGTCTGAGCAACGAACAGTATCAGGAAGGCTATTCCAGAGTTTTGGAGCTAAATGTGAAAATGCTCTCCCTCCTTTGGTGGATCTGGATATCCTAGGTATGACCAAGTCAATGGAGTTGGACAAAAACTACTATAAAACCTGTTGGAAAGCATCTTTTGCAGCAATTTTTGTGTGAGCATATCAGTGAACACCCCTGACCACTCGGTGAGTTTCACGTCTTTGTAAACGAAAGTTTAATGCGTTTTAGGAAGGATAGTTCCAGTGCACCTATGCAGCCATTGTGGAGGTGGGGGTGCTACCACAGAAACCTAAAATTCTCAGGCCAGAAGCATGTGTCCAAATTTCAATCCTAACTGTTCTATTTCATCAGAAACGATCTGAAAACAGGGCTTTAAGTGTAAAATACCGAACTTGTATTATTATATTATATTTTTCAAATAAAGACATGGTGACACTCATTTTACATTTAGCACACAGTGTAAATGACATGAATATGACAGAGGGCAACTGAATATAGCCCCAGCATATGAATTCAAGGGTTTAAAGTTTGTCGATCATGTGTCCCCAGTGAAGCTGAACTAATTCACACGGACTGACCGTCTATGCACACTTCAGAATATCTGACAGCTGGATTCGACTAAGTCTGCAAGGATTGTGAAATTAAATGTTTTTTAAATATTCAAAGATTTGTTTAAATGATATAAATGCGTATATTTGCTGAATGCTCATGGTAAATGAGAAAGTATTAATAGTGTTTGCCTTTCTGTTACAAATAATATAAAAGCAAACACTATAATACTTTTTCGTATACAGTTTACTTTTTGTTCTATCCAACAACAGGTTCTATCCAGTAACGTATTAGACAAAACTGTTAAACAGAGACCATAAACTAATGAAGACGAAGAATAGGAGTGCTGTGTGCTCAGGGTCGCCCATAAAAATAAAAGTCAGCTTCACTGGGGACACATTATCGTCAAAATAAAAGTCCTGCTGTTATGAGGACATAAAAGTTTGCGATCTCTAAGACTCGCTTGAAAAGTCGAACGTGGACGTCTTCAAGATCGATCACGATATAAAATTGTCAGATTGCCCACCCCTACGTTAGAGTTCTGAAAAATTAAAGATATCAAACGGAAAGGTACTATGAGGTTACTGTTTTTTTTGTTTGTTTGTTTTTTTTGTTTGAAGATTTAGGTTTGAAAACGAAATGTAAAAGTGCCTATTTAAGCAAGTTTGTCATTGTACTGTATTGTTTTGTTTTACATTAAGATCAATAATGAACCCACCATTCAAGCAATTGCTGCCAATTTGAAAGCAAAAGTAAAATGCACAAATCATATTTTTCCCTTATATTATAACTGAGGATGACATGGGCCCTTAAGTGGGTCTAAGTTTTTAACACTAACCCATTCAAATGATTTGACATTTCTACACACACACACACACACACACACAACTACTACTATATACTTACTTGCTTCTGGGAATGGGTACGGGGAATGTTTCCCATGTGTTGGTTGACTTTGCGTAGATTGCTGATCAACAGGTGAACCTGATCTTCGACTTTGTTTTGTTTGGAGAGATGGTCCTCTCTGAGAAGGTGGTCTGGTCTGCTTTTCTGAGATGGGCTTCTGAATTTGCCGGGGGGCTACAAGAATCAGAGAGTAAATTTACAGCTTAAGACAAATGATTAACTAATTGTAATATGTCATTTTGGTTTTGACATCCACACTATGGATTTTACTATGACATATTACTTAACAATTAGTTAATGGACACATAATGATACCTTTGCAAATCATTAGCTTTGACCCATTGTGGTAATGAACACATTAATTGACACTATTAGTTAATAAAATGTATTATTATGGAATTAATACATTATGACAGATTTAATTAATTAATATTCATATATTAATTCATCTATTAATCATTTAGACTCCATATTAGTTGCTGATGCAGTAATAATTGTGTCATACATTAACTCATGATTATCTGTGCATTAGTTAAGAATTTGCCTATTAGTGCTACCGTATTGTAAAGTGTTACCAGAACTTGTAAAAAAATAAATTGTTAAGCATGTTAAGGAAATAAAATAAGATAAATCACGTTCGCACCACATGACATTTTTTAAAGGAATAGTTCACTTCCAAATGAAAATTCTGTCATCATTTACTCACCCTCAAGTCGTTTCAAACCTGTATGCATTTCTTTCTTCTGCTGAATACAAAATGAAGATATTTTGAAGAATGTAGGTAACCAGACAGTTTCTGGGCCCCATTGACTTCCATAGTAGAAAAAAAAAAAAAATACTATGGAAGTCAATGGGGCCCAGAAACTGCTTGGTTACAAACATTCTTCAAAATATCTTTTGTGTTCAGCAGAAGAAAGAAATGCATACAGGTTTGAAACGACTTGAGGGTGAGTAAATGATGACAGAATTTTCATTTGGAAGTGAACTAATCCTTTAAGGCTACGACCAATTCATCTATATGAATAAACACTCAGTATTTGTGTGTACACAACAGTCTTAATGTTAGAACAATTGCAATAGATATTATTATTTTTTGTATTTTAAAATTGGCATGTCGAAAATCTTTTGACCCTTTAAATTGACCCACTAGCACATTTTACACAATAAAGTGATCTAGAATCCACGGCAAAGGACACGTATTGCCACTATTATGTGTGTCATGTGGAGGGCTCCGTAAAAATTGATATAAATGAATGCATTTATTTCACGTGCTAGTCACGTTTCCCCGACTCCCCCCAACAACAGCGGCCTAACGTTAACGTTACCCCCAGCAAACCGGACAGCCGGCGCACGTGCAGTTCAGTCAGAAAATTTTTTTATCATTACCCAAAGGCACAACTTAATCATTTCACCCACACAGTGTATTTGCTGTTCCATAATGTAGATCATCCCAATTTGAACCATAAAGTATTTTCTCTTGTGAGAACACCTTACTGGGAGTGTGCTGCTCCAAAATGAATAAAGTGTATACACCTGCAAACAACATAATTTTGAGCAGCAACCCAGCTGATATATTTATATAAAAAAATGCAAAACAACACAAGGTGGTTTAGGATTCATTATATAATTGTAGAAATAAGTATAAACCATTAATAAATCCCGAACCAATGTGTGTTGTTGTGCGCACAACAGTCTTTCAGTTGTTCGCTTGCAGGTAGTTCATTCATTTTAGATCAGCACACTCCTGGTGAAGAGCTTGTTCTTCTGACAGGGAACACACTGGGTCAGCTTGATCTATTACACTTACATGGACCAGAAAATATATGGATAATCTGAACTATCACCTTAAATAAAATAAAGAGCCATGCTTACAGGAAGCTTGACATTTACTAGGTCACAAAGACTTCAGTCTGTATTATACATAAGTATGAAGTTGGGGTATTTTAGACATTGATTTATCTTACCCAACACCACAACTGAAATCATCTCAAATATGTATAATGTTGCCTGTATCCTATTTTAGATGTATATGTACATTAGCATGCTAACGTTTGTGTTTTGGTTAGTAACCATGATGTGCAGTCAACAAAAAAACAACATCTAATAATGGAATGTTGTCTGTCTAGATGTTAACATTGTGACATAGCTGGGTTTAGACCACCATACCTCACGACAATTTAGAAGTGAGATTGTGACCCAACAACACACTCATTCACATTTAGTATTTGACATCAATATGACGTTAGCTTGAGACGTTGGCACAATGTTGGATTTTACAACACAACTTAAAACCAAGAAAATATCTAGGTGTATGTTAGAATTAGCAGATGTTGACGTTGGAAAGATGTTGAATATTTGTTACTTTACAACACAACTTAAAACCCCAAAAAATATCAGTGTCTAATGATGTTAGAATTTCATGTTGTATGGATGTTAACATTGTTGTTTAGGAGACGTTGGGTTTTGGTCACCATACCTCATGACGAAATGTCAGTGTTTGACGTGAATATGACGTTGGCTTGACGTTTGATTTTGGTAAGTTAATGTCACAAGTAAATTGTAAAATGTCACATCTAATGATGTTAGAATTTGATGTTGTGTGGATGTTACCATAATGACATCAAGAAGACGTTGGGTTTTGGTCACCATACCTCACGACTAAATGTCAGTATTTGATGTCAATATGATGTTAAGGAGACCTTGGGTTTTGGTCATCATATACCTCATGACTAACTGTCAGTTTTTGATGTCAGTAGGACGTTATCTTGAGGATTTTGGATATCTGTTGGATTTTGATTAGTTATTATCACAACCTAAAACCAACAAAACTTCAACGTCTAATGATGTTCGAATTTGACCTTGTGTGGACGTTACCATTACAACGTTAAGGAGACGTTGGGTTTTGGTTACCATGCTAGAGGTCTTCACGGGCGCACTTTGATCCGAAAACTCGAGTTAATAAAATATAGGTCTAAATCTTAAACGAGTGCCTTGGACACAGGTCGGGTTCGGTATTAGTGGCCTCGGGTCTCTGGCATCTAAATGTGCTTTTTCAATGTGGACCTGAGAAGACCCGAATTCTTTTAAACTGTCAGGCATTTAACAAAACTTTATAAGCTATTTAAAACAATTCTATGACAACATTATTAAGTTCTCTCTGAATCCGCACTTCTACATGCAATGGACTCTACGTAAGGTTGCTTACGCATTTAGACGTTGCTCCACTTTTTTGCCTACCGTTTCAACGATCATCTTAAGGTCAGGTATAAGATACAATTAAGTTATAGGATGTACTGAAGTTACAGTGATGAGTGATTGACATTTCAGCACTTCGCACGTACTTGCGCGTTCATGTCAAGTGCAATTTTGAGAAATGCGTGTAGAAAAGGAACAAATGTTTGTAACCTTGCACACATAAATCCATTGTAACTATGAGATCCATCAGGAAAAGGCACTCGCTTCATTACCCTGCTTGTTCATGCAGGGCTTCAAGTAAATAAATGAATAATGGAGCAGCGGCCAAATAAGTCAGCAGGTTGGGGTTTGGTCACCATACCTCACGACTAAATGTCAGTGTTTGACGTAAATATGACGTTGTTAGGAGACGTTGGCTTGACGTTGTATTTTGGTTAGTTAATACCACAACCTAAAACCAACAAAATATCAACGTCTAATGATGTTAGAATTTGACGCTGTGTGGACGTCAACATTATAACGTCAAGGTGACGTTGGGGTTTGGTCACCATACCTCACGACTAAATGTCAGTGTTTGACGCAAATATGACGTTGTTAGGAGACGTTGGCTTGACGTTGTATTTTGGTTAGTTAATACCACAACCTAAAACCAACAAAATATCAACGTCTGATGATGTTAGAATTTGACGTTGTGCGGACGTCAACATTATGACGTCAAGGTGACGTTGGGGTTTGGTCACCATACCTCACGACTAAATGTCAGTGTTTGACGCAAATATGACGTTGTTAGGAGACGTTGGCTTGACGTTGTATTTTGGTTAGTTAATACCACAACCTAAAACCAACAAAATATCAACGTCTGATGATGTTAGAATTTGACGTTGTGCGGACGTCAACATTATGACGTCAAGATGACTTTTGATTTTGATCACCATACCTCACGACTAAATGTCAGTGTTTGACACAAATATGACGTTGTCAGGAGACGTTGGCTTGACGTTGTATTTTGGTTAGTTAATACCACAACCTAAAACCAACAAAATATCAACGTCTGATGATGTTAGAATTTGACGTTGTGCGGACGTCAACATTATGACGTCAAGGTGACGTTGGGGTTTGGTCACCATACCTCACGACTAAATGTCAGTGTTTGACGCAAATATGACGTTGTCAGGAGACGTTGGCTTGACGTTGTATTTTGGTTAGTTAATACCACAACCTAAAACCAACAAAATATCAACGTCTAATGATGTTAAAATTTGACGTTGTGTGGACGTTGCCATTACGACGTTAAGATGACTTTTGATTTTGGTCACCATACCTCACGACTAAATGTCAGTGTTTGTCGTAAATATGACGTTGTTAGGAGACGTTGGCTTAACGTTGTATTTTGGTTAGTTAATACCACAACCTAAAACCAACAAAATATCAACGTCTAATGATGTTAGAATTTGATGTTGTGTGGATGTTGCCATTACGACGTTAAGATGACGTTGGGGTTTGGTCACCATACCTCACGACTGAATGTCAGTGTTTGACGTAAATATGACGTTGTCTTGATACGTTGGCTTGATGTTGTATTTTGGTTAGTAAATACCACAACCTAAAACCAACAAAACTTCTACGTCCAACAGCCTGTGCAAAAGTGAATTGGGTGACGGCGGTTGTCCCCATCTGCTGAGTAAGAGCATCTAAAAAAAAACAGAAAATAAAATCACAATGCAATAAATTAGCATTTAAGTTAAACAGAACACATATTTGAACACTTGGAACAAATTCAGTAGCCTAATAGGCCTATGATTTTTCCATGATCGGATATTTGGATGTGTTTCCCCTACATTCAAAGCACTTTTCAAAACTGCCCAATCTCACTGCAAAAACAGGCTAATAATAAAAAATAGGCTATGTCTTTAAAATTAACGAGGCATTTTAATTGTTTATCATAAACTATGTCTTCATCTCCGCTGTAAAGTTGATGCGCTTTTAAGAGAGAAATGCATCTTTCTTTACATAATCAGATGATAGGCTATTTGCTTTTGCTTTTTTTTTTTCGTTTAAAAGTGGACATATCATGGTTTATATAGATATAATATTTCCCATGTAGGTTATGTGAGGCTAGTGCCTATAATAGCTTACGCGTGTTTCTGTTTATTATTCACGGAGCGCGCCCTGATTGTTTTATTTAATTTAACGAAAGCACAACTTTTTCTTGTTATTGTAAGTTTACACAAATAAAAGTATTTGCGACTGATGAATTATTATTTTCTGTATGGACAGAAATTATGGATAATTAAGTTGTTTCCACTGTTTATAGGAAGTAATCGCGTCGACGCCTCCATGTCATGCAGTGCGCGCTACGCTGCACACTACGCACAAACACTTGCATAATGCACCTAATGATAGCGAACAACTGACCCTTCGCTAAGTCCCGCCCTCCTTAGTTACTTTTGATACACCACGATTGACCAGTGGCGGTTTTTGGGCGTGGCTTAGCGAAGGGTCATGCATTTTCTACATACCTGTGACTCTGCGAGCGCTGGCTGCACCAGTTTGAAAAGGCGGCTGAGGCGAGACGGTAACAGTGTAACGAGAGTGAGGGGCCCCAATAAGGAGGATGCAGAGAAGTTGCTGCGTCTTTATATTAACATTCCTGACTGTTTGAATGATTACCAATGGCTAATTTTAAATCTGGTTAATGATTTCAATGCGTTTAAAATGACAAACAAGCCAAAAGAATTTGGTGTGCAGTTTTTTTGTGCATTCTCGCGGTTTTTGACGAGGTTTTGGGCTGGAAAACCTTGCTGGCATCTGGCAGCTGACATCACCTCACGATTGACACACCTCTCTGGCTACCAACCAAAGGTAAGTTACTGTTATATATACAAATTATATTGCTAACATCACTTGGACTGTAAGATAGAACAGTTTGCTGTGGTCTAGTTCCCAAATTTTCTAAATAATAATAATAAAAACCCAGATGGTCAGGTAGGCAACGCATGCTCCAATTCCTGTCAGCAAATAGCACGTTGCCTATAATAGTGGCAGCTGTTAACATAATGCTGACCTATCGCTGGGTGGTAGTTTGTATGTTATTATACCTTTGGGATGAATATAGTATCAACATGATTAACACGTGCACGCACAATTAGCCTATCCATGAACTTGATAAATGTTGCAGATATGTTTTACTATTATCCACAACCAAATGCCTTTCAACTTGCGTGAGCTAATTCAAAATTGACTGAATGTGTATCAATTTGTACAAATAGAGACATTTTTGTGAATACAAATGTTTTCTTTTGTATTATTGTATCATAATTTGCGCATGCAACAAAGATGTGCAGGTGTGGATCAGGTGACGTGCATTCATTGACGTCTTTTCTGAGTCAATCTAACAAATCACTCAACAATTCACTCTACCAGGGATGCAAACAGCGCGCTTTTCGGCGCCTCCCACTTTTTTCACGTCAGTTTGGGTGACTTGGGTCTGAGAGGGTCTGATTATAATTTCACAAAGTCATCTGAAGCCATTCCATAGCTTAATGTGAGGGACAGAAGACTATTTACATAATTAAATTAAAGTTTACGGAAACCTCGTTTTCCCTCCTCTGCGGCTGCAAATCATTTTCCATTCAGTATTCAAACAGCGCGCGCGCCTCGTCCAGTTACAGCAGGATGCACGGCCAAAATGAAAGTCTCAAAATCCGAATGAATGAAACAGGGTCGACTCAGAAACGCGTCAATGAATGCAATTAAGTGTCACCTCATCCACAAATGCAGATCTTGTTGCATGCACAAATTCTGACCTACATTAATACAAAATCGAGGCTTTGTATTCACAACTATGTCTCCATTTGTACAAAATGCTGCACATTCATGTGATTCTGGATTTCGCACACACAAGTTGTATTGTTATAGTTTAAACATAGTGACGCACATTTGTGAATTTGTCAAGTAGATGGGTAGTTGTGCACACATTAAAAATTAGCACCAGGCCTATTCATTTATAGTTGTTTGTGTGTGGGTTGTGGAATGCTTAAAAACTGCGAAAAGAAAGTCTCAAAATCTAAACGAATGAAATGAGATTGACTCAGAAAAGACGTCAATGAATTGTCACTTGCGTGAGCAAAATTATGAATTGAATGAATGTGTAGCAATTTGTACAAATAGAGACCTTTTTGTGAATACAAATGTTTTCTTTTGTATTAATGTATCATAATTTGTGCATGCAACAAAGAAGATGTGCATGTGTGGATCTACCTATTCCAGCTAGTGATGTGAGCCGACCAGGAGAGATGTCTGTCACAGGTGGGCTAGTTGAAATTTTGAGAATTCAATACTCAAATTATTTTAAGAAAAAACATTTTGAGTAAACTAGCGTAGCAATATAGAAACATGTTTTCTTCTAATGTTGTAAATGTTAAAGGATTAGTTCACCTCAAAAAGAAAATGTCCTAATACTTTACTCCAAGATGCCATTAATGCCATCCAAGATGTTCATGTCTTTCTTTCTTCAGTGGAAAAGAAATTAATTTTTTTGAGGAAAACATTTCAGGATTTTTCACAACACAATGGACTTCAACGTCAACCAAAATGTTGAAGTCCGAATCAATGCAGTTTCAAAGGGCTTTGCACGATCACAGCTGAGGAATAGGATCTTATTTAGCGAAACAAAAAAAATAAACATTTATATACTTTTTAACCACATTTGTTCGTCTTGTGCTGGTCTGCGACGTCATCACGTTGGAAACGTCACGAAAGATTTTATTTTAAATAATAATAATAAATTAAAACAAATATGTCGGACGATTTTGAAGTTGGAAGAGAAAATGAGATGGAATTTTTCGCCCTTCCCTGCCTTTTTTGAACCGGAGTACACAGACAAATACCTTAGATGACGTGATGCGTGACGTCTCCAACGTAATGACGTCGCAGACCAGCACAAGATGATCAATTTTGGTTAAAAAGTATATAAATGTTTATTTATTTTTAGGAAATGACTGATTGTTTCGCTAGATAAGACTGATCATCAGCTGGGATCATGCAGATTCATTTGAAGCACTTCAAAGTGCATTGATTTGGACTTCAACATGTTGGTTGCGATTGAAGTTCATTGTGTGGAGAAAAATCCTGACATGTTTTCATCAAAACTTAATTTCTTTTACACTGAAGAAAGACAGACATGACCATCTTGGATGGCATTGTAAATTATCAGGAAATTTTCATTTTGAGGTAACTAATCCTTTAACAATTATAGATCACTGTTACAAGTCACTGAATGCTGAGGTTTCTATTGGATTATTGTGTTAACTTCGTGCTAAGATTCCTGGTGCTGCATGGGGTGAGTTGGGGTTTGCATTAAGGCCCTTTGGCTTGCAGCCTAGGATTGATAATATAATAGTGATTGAAAATGGAGCAGGACTTACCAAACATAGATCGACAGAGTGCCAACTCTTTAAAGGGACGTTTTTGTTTTGTAGGCTCCTTGTTTTTTTTCCCCAGCCCAGTTCAGTCCTGAAGCCATTCATTTGACAACAGGTGTGCCATCATACGGCGCACCCTCACCTCTAGGGTAGTCCCTCCAATAGTGGCGAGACGAGCAGTCTGGAAAAGTATAACAAATTTGCAGTGTTAACACATGCAGACTGGATTCACATTTGATCATGCCTACATATTCCTAGATCCAACGATGTTACTTTCAGGAGAGCGCCGCCATATTCCTCACCAATCTCGTATATTTTAGCAGTAAACACAATGTATTTGTCCCTTAATGCCTGCCCCTCCCCTGCCACAGCGTACTCTCCCGCCGTCTACAGACTGTAGCTAGATGGGTAAAGCACGCAAAAATACGGCATCAGGAGACAAAAAGTATTTCTTTGATCACGGCAAATATGTATTGCTATTACAGTCAACAGCACATAATATCCCAGAGGCTAATGCACAATCTGCTTGTGTGACTTTCCCTTTCCTCTAGTCATGTAGCACAGCCATAGGAAATGAATGGTGTGGGTGCCGACAGTGCAAAGCTACAGTGACCTCATGTAACTCCAGAGTAAAAACAGCTCAGGGTCTAGGATTTCTTGACTCTGCTTTTGTGAAATACCCCTCTGTACAGTGAAATACCCCTCTGTACAGTGCTTCAAGATCGAACATCATTTTCAGCCAATTCGGTCTGTGCAGAATTATTTTTTTCAGTCTGGGTTGACCAACTTGGATTGATAAAGGTATACTGAAACAACAGCAGTTTTTAGGAGATATTGAAATGTGAAACGTGGAATGACTGAGACTAAGGTTCAATACAAATTAACCCATGAGTCTACTGTCATAACTGCCAGGCAGTTTAAGGAAGTTGTGCATATCAGTGAAGTTTTCTGACAGAAGAATGATGTAACTATTAAACAACTACCATTGCCTGGCGGTTTGTGACATTTAGCAGTGTCTCTTCTGCACGTTCCAGGGCCTCCATGGTGTGGAGGGGTAGCTCCAAGGGCTCTGCCAGTGGCCGTCCCACAGACTCCGACTGTCCACACCTGCAGGACTGGCGGAATTGCCTAAACTCCTCCCGCAGGTCCTTCACCTCCTTGGACAATTCCATCACCGCAGTGAGAAGTTTCTGCATAGCCACATCTATTGACAAAGAAAATTGTACAAACAAATTTCAGAAGATGTTGAACAAAATGTATCATAAAAAATTACTTAGAGCAGTAAGTGTAATGTTTTTTTAATATTCTTTTATCATTGTCATACACTAATGTTCAAAGGTTTGGGATCACCACAAATTTTTTCGTATGGGACAACTCTTGGACTGCTGTAAAACCATTATTTCATGAGGTTGGTTATAATGAATCCAAATGGAAAAATGAATGGTGGTAACAAACTTTTTAACAGTTGTTTATTTTAGCAATGTCTCCTTCCATTGGTTTAAAGGTTGTATCAGCAATTTCAGGCCCAAACATAAATGATCACATTCATCTAATCTTTCCTAACGATCGGCTAGCTGCCCGCCCCATAAGCATGCCGTCAAAAAAACGCGTCTCTAGGCAGCCTAGGCTCTGAGATCTGCACACAAAAACAGTTGCTTTCACCAACCACTCAAAACCGACAGAGGGCGGGTGTTGTGAGGTTTTGGCAAAACACCCACCCCCTGTCGGTGATTGGTTGGAACACTATTTATTTTGGTTTTGAGTGGTTGGTGAAAGCAGTTGTTTTTGTGTGCAGATCTCAGAGCCTAGGCTGCCTAGAGACGTGTTTTTTTTTTTGACAGAATGCTTATGGGGCGGGCAGCTAGCGGATCGTTAGGAAAGATTAGATGAATGTGATCATTTATGTTTGGGCCTTTTTTGGGCCTGAAATCACTGATACAACTTTTAAGCTAACAGTTGATAAGTGGTAAATCCTTCAATGATTCAAATCATTGAGGAAAGATAAGGCTGGGCCCCTAGGATTTAATTGTACTTACCTTTTAATGCCAGCCTGGCAGTTTCTGAAGAATCTGTAACAACTATGAAAAGAGAAATTAAACCATTTTACTGCATTTGGTTTGAATTTTGAATGTTTGAATTGACTGAATTTAATTACTTCTTTCTAAAAGCATACCTTCAGGAGATGGCCTCTGGGGGAGTAAATTCATGGGAGAGAACGCCAATTCATCTCCAGGGAACGATGCTGGGACATTAGGGTAAGACAATATGGGGGAATTGGGTCGTTGGAGGGTCTGATAGATTCGTGGAGGTGGTGATGGTTGGCTGTCCTGACTGGCTGGTTGGGTCGCTGCTTTGTGTAAAGAAAAAAAAATGTGGGTGGGGGGAGGTGGTTAGGGGCAGATGTGTGTAATGCACAATTATATTCTCTATTTTTTGCAAAAGCTTTATGTACACAAACACACACACCACAATGTGGCTAACTATACCTGGAAATAGCACTTTGGGGGCTTGGGCGAATCTGTGCACATTCTGGGGCTCCTCATCTGAATGATAAACTGGATTTGGTCTAAAAGTAAACAAGGGAGCAAAGCACTTAAATTGTCAACTTGTGCATGTCAACAAATTGTTAAACTGTTAAATTACACATCAACAACAAATGGTTGAAACCTTTAATATATGTTTGCTTTGGACAAAGGCATCTGCCAAATGTGTGCAACTGGAAATTGGACATTCATTATTACCTCCTTTTTCTTTTTAGGCCATGGTGGCTCTCCTCCTCAGACTGGATGTCGGTGGTGTCACAATCTTTATTGACATATCGGTCCAGGCTCCTCGCTGCCTCATCATGACTATCTACAAACATAGAATAACAGTCAAGTACAGTCAGAGTCAGGAGAAATATTGTCAGACAGGGGTATGTTCAGATTCTTATACCATGATTCTTATACCAGAACACCCACCACGAGTTATGAGAAGACGGATTGGTTGATATGTGTGCCATCCCTGTCCAGGCTGTTCCCGGTTCAGGATGGCTGCATTCAGCCTAATAGAGTCCTTAGGAGGGTATGGGGGCCAGAAGACTTTATCCCCCTCAACCCATGTGTTTGGCACAATTTCAGTTGCACCACTGATGAACTGTACAACGCACCACTTGGTCATTTTTTTTTTTTACGCAGGGGATTTCAAAGACTCTATAGAAAACAAAGCATGAAAGAAATTACTTATAAACTGACGAACTGACTGCATAAACTGATTATATGAACTGATTTGGACATTTTGGAAATTTTAATTGGTATGAATGATGGGAATGGCGATGAACTGTGTTTTGTCAGGATAAAGTATGTACTTTTTGCCGATGTGCTGAAGCCTCGTCACACCGACATTCTTGCTCAACCCCCAAACTGTATATACCCCAATGTTTGCAGATGGAAAGGGATACTGGCCGTAGGACTCTTTCTTGGTAAAATTTCGAAAAATTATGTAAGTTACCTGACCTACCCTGACAATGTTTTCAACAATGGCAATGTCATCTACAATTTGAAAACAGTTATCCCCAGACCTAGATGATAATGTGTACTTTTCCGTAACAAGCTTACGGTACTGGTCCCCATAACTTAATGGAGAGATCAATGGACCATCATAATGAGGATGCATGAATTTTTGTCCTTTTTTCACTGTGTCCAAGGTCGGTGCAGGTGCTTCTGAGAGCCTTTTTACTACTTGCTGTAAAGGCAAGTGAGGCTTGCGCAATAGGTGCTTCAGTTGCGCTAAATAATTATCGTAAGGAAATGCAGATATGTTGTCCAAGGGACCAAACAGACGGTATTCTGATGCCAAGTGTGTCAGCTGATGGACATTGTAGGTGATTTCACCTTTCCCGTATAGCTGCCCAAAGTGAGTTACGAATGAAGTCAATCCCTGAGCGCAATCGATCATTTCGTCTGATGTTCCAGGAGACAACAGCAGATGCATGGCCACAGAAAGTAACATAAAGTTTTCATAAATTTCAAGGGCAATGGTATTTTTCAGGACTACTGGGCCAGCATAAAGCATGAAATATCGAAGCTCTGTAGCCTTCCACCGATCTATTTCAGAGAGGTGCCTGGGTTTCCGATTGAACTCAGAAGGAGTGTAAGGTCCTAGTCCCTTCAATTTAACGGATATCTCTTCGATTGATTTACTTGACAACCTAGTTGCCAGTGATTTGCCCCTCATCCAAATATATAGCAACTTCCTGGTTACCCCAAGACAGCACAAGTGCATGTAATCTAATGGGAACATTGTCACCATTTTGACCAGACTAGCTAGCGGGGACAGTGTTTGTTTTAAGTGGTGTTCATCATCAGTCATAGAGTTGAAGTCTGTGTCTGTCCTCAATCTAACATTTGTTTCCGGTTATGTCATCTTGTTGTGCCATTCACCCACTTGAAAACACTTGTCGCAGCCTGAATAACCATTGTGGCTTTTTACATTTTTAATAAAAGCTTGTGCTGGGGCGTCGCATATAAATGAGCACACTTCTGCCATAATCTGCTGCCCATTGTGAACAATGCTATTTTTTAGAATGCCACTAAGGTCCTCAATAAATGGGCCCAAGAACTCAAAGACACTCTTTGGTTTGGTAAAGCCACAGAAGAGGCCGACAAGGAATGGCGGTTTTCTGTAATCAACATTAATGGTAGCTAGAATGGGCCAGAACTGAGTTCTGCTGCTTCGGAATAGTGGTAAACCATCTATACTGAACTGCAGCTTAATTGTGGTCAAATTAGCAGGCAGCTTCAAAGATTTCAGTTTTGACATCAATCCAGTAGCTAGGCCAAAGTGATAATATTCCCCACCCTCCATTTTCTCAGTTTTTATTTCACCTTGTGTCTTGAGAATTGTCCGAGCATCTCTTGGCAATTCTGGATGAAACACTCGCAAAATGCTCAAGAGTGCAGTCAATGCTGCTAATGAGACAGAAAAGGAAGAGGCCCAAAATCTTAGACTCGTGTCATGGTTCATGAATTTGCCGTCTCTCTCTTGTCTGTGTTTGTGTTTGTGTTTGTGTGTGTGTGTGTGTGTGTGTGGGTGGAGCCGCTGATCACTGGGCTGATCAGCACCCCAATCATGATTGATCAGCACGCCAGCTGCAGATGATCAGCACTGCCTATTTAGTCTCTCTGTTTTCACCTTGTCTTTTGTCAGATCGTTGTTTGGATGTTCCTGTCTGTTCCTGTCTGACCAGTTACTGTTGCTGCCTGTTCGGTTGTCCTGCACGTCCGCCTTCACTTCATCAGTATCTCTTGGATTATTACCCGCCGTCAACTTCCGGATCTTTGCCGTCTTCACTCATTCTCAGGATCTTCACATCTGGACTGGGCTGTACTACAGCGTTCCTGTGTCACTAAGTGTTTGCTTCCCTGGACATTGTTTCGTCTCATCATCTTCATTTCTGTTCCTGCATTAACCAATAAACTCACTTTTACTTGCAATTGAATCCATCTTATCAATTCATCACAACTCGTCACTAACTCTGATGTTGGAGCTTCAGCATCAGAATCATCTGATTCTGAATCAACAGGCCTAGCTGATGGACAGTCGTAAACAGTGTCCAATGAGAGATGGGACTCACTGAATGCTGACCTCTGCTCAAGTTCCCCTATACTTGGTTGCTCCACAACTGAGCTAGATTCTGAAACACCTGACTCCAATGCTACACTTGGGAATTCAACATGTTCCAGTTCTGCAACAGAGTTGCCTTGCATGTTGGAACCAGTATAGGTTTTCTCATACTGCTGCAGGATTTCTGACTCTGTGGCCCTAAGCATTGATTTAATTTTCCGCCTCTTTGACCAGCGTGATGTCATTGTGCAAGTGGTGCAAGTTGTTTGCAGAAATGAAATAAAATGAAATCAAAAATTTTGTTTTGCTTACTTGGTATGCAATAGAGTGATCTGTAAAAGAACAGAAAAGACAAAAGTCAGTGTTAAAAACAGCAATTAAAATTCACAATCACACAGTGTGACTGTACTTTATACATGTACTCAGGTAACCAATCTGTTATCTGTTATTAAAAATATAACAAAGAAAGTTTCATATAAACAACATAATATACAAATTAAATAAACAGTGGTTTATTTTTTTCAGCTACAGCAGATTTAACAGTAGCATTCAAGACATAAATGCAAAATAAAAAAACTAAAAACATTTTAATGTAGGCCTATAAAATATACAATTCTCATTAAAGCACATGTTTTATCAGCTGACAATTTTCAAAAAATAAAAATTTAAACATTAGGCTATAGGCACAAATACAAATTTACTTTTAGAAATGGTGTTTTTGAAAGAAAAAATGGTGTTATTGTTTTGGCAAGTTTACTATTTAAATTAAAACTGTATGAAAACTTGTATGATATTCCCTTAAAATAACGTTTTAATAGATTTTATTATTATTATTATTATTATTTTAAAATACATTTTACTGTTCAATTTCTTTCTAATTTCTTTGAGTTAAGTTAGACCGCAAACTTTTATTTTGGTGGGTTGTAGACATTTGAGTTTCTGTGTGTTTTAATAAACTATTATTATTATTATTATTATTATTAGGCCTACTTTGAGTATACTCTACTGTGCAATTCGCTAGTTGCACGTGGCCGCCATTTTGGATTTCGGATCAGCGAGGGTATGCTAAGACACTTCCGGTTTCGCATTACGCCCGGTGCAGGGAGCCGGAGAAAGACGAAATTTATCTTTTATAGTTGTTTATAGAATCAATTATCACTTAAAATACTACTAAGATCCATATTACTATCACACGAGCCAATGGCAATTAAATGCACGGACGCATAGTCAGATTAATGAATGAAATACAACTGTTCACGAACAGAAGATTGTATTTGACTCATGCTGCATACGCATACGCAATGACAATTATGCCTACTGTAAATATAGAGTTACTACGACTAGAGTTGTTTGCATAAAATGCACCGTGAACATTCACATGTTTGTCCTGTGATCGGCTACAATTTATCTCCAGAAATACTATTTTCTCAATTCTGCGCATATATTTTTACTTTCTTACATCAATTGCTCGATCAATATTATCATCACATATTTTATATTTTCATTTTTTACGGTAGGTACCACAAACAATTTAATATAGGTAAGTTTGTGTATATTTTACACAATACATGTGCTGCTTATAAACACCAGACAGATTATTATTATTATTTATGGAACAGATCTTTACTCATCTCACTTGCACAAAATAAATGCAGTAATAGAAAGCATATAAACGCACAGGTGAAATACACTGAAAATGAAATGCATTTAAAAATTTGATCGGGTTGAAGTCATCCCTCCGGATCTTCTGTATCCACTCGGCCCGTCCCGCGGCGTCAACGGGGACCGCATGAAAGCTGACTTCTCTGTTGTAACGTGACGAAACCGGCACACAACGATTAAGTGCTGAGGCTGTCCTCTGAAAGGCAAGTCACCTCTCTTGAATCCTAAAAACTTGTGAAAAAAATATCTCTGTGGTAATGGAACTCGGTTGCTGTTGTCTCTCGCTCTCGCTGTCAGATCACCGTAGTTTTGGAAGTACTGGCCCACACACTCAAGTTCGAACGTCAACGTTCGCCGTGCACGGAGCGAATTGTAGCCGATCACAGGACAAACATGTGAATGATCACGGTGCATTTTATGTAAACAACTCTAGTCGTAGTTGTAACTACAGTAGGCATAATTGTCATTGCGTATGCGTATGCAGCATGAGTCAAATACAATCTTCTGTTCGTAAACAGTTGTATTTCATTCATTAATCTGACTATGCGTCCATGCATTTAATTGCCATTGGCTCGTGTGATAGTAATATGGATCTTAGTAGTATTTTAAGTGATAATTGATTCTATAAACAACTATAAAAGATACATTTCGTCTTTCTCCAGCTCCCTGCACCGGGCGTAATGCGAAACCGGAAGTGTCTTAGCATACCCTCACTGATTCGAAATCCAAAATGGCGGCCACATGCAACAAGCGAATAGTAATTAGTAATATTTCTGTTATAATTTCTTCAACCGAACTTTTATTTTGACAGGTTGTCGTAAAGACATAACAGTTTCTGTGTGTATATGAAACGAATGATTGACGATAGTTTTATCAAATGAAATGGTGAAATTCTCGTGAAGTGACTAATGGCAGCTCTGCGATGAAGTGCACATGTGTAACCTACACTACAGCATGTCTACAGTGAAACGCTGAAAACACCACGAGCGTGAGTCATGCGTGCTTCTGTGTGTGTAACGTTAGTGGAGCACACATTGAGCGTTCGATCATTCCCAGAGACACGTCGAACAATTGCAGTCTCTTTTAACTTTAATATTCATAGACACTAGTCCATATCGAGATTTGATTAATTGTACAGCCCTACTTTTGATTTATTCATTCAAAAATAGCCAAATTCCGAGACGTTCTGCTTTATATAGCAATAAGTTCCATTTGTGACTGGATTCCGTGAATCGATCCGTGTCGCTTAGAAAACACAGACGAGACGGCGTGAATTTCTAAATGAAAGTGTGAAAGTTCTGACACAAAATTAAGTTGTTACGTATCCTCACGCTTTTTTTAAGAGGGTATATGGAAATCCTTGGCCTTTTCTAGTGGGTATACGGCGTATGCCTGCGTATCACGTAGACTACACCACTGGCTACTAGTTAACTGGAGATGTTATATTGATTTGTATTGGTACAATCAAGCGAGAAGTTTCTATAAGTATGATAGCTAACCCCCCCCAAGCCCTGGTTGTCAGGCGCTGTAGTGCACGCGCTTCCCCGCGCTCAGAAAAAGTGCATGTCAGAACAGAACCCCAATGAAATGTTTTCCTCAAAAGCAATCTTGGAGAAGATCATCAAAAATCGTGATATCGCATAAGCACTAGTATAAAACGACTGTTATCATTTCTGAAAATAAACACAATGGATTTCATATTTTGGATTTGTATTACGACGAGATGGTCTAATCGGCATTTCCAGTTACAACTCGAGACAGTTCTGCATTGAATAAAGTAAAGGTAAGTCATGTCTTCTGTGTAATTCTGGGGTGCGTTTCCCGAAAGCATCGTTAGCCAACTATGGTCGCAAGTTCCCTCATTACCAATAGAGTTCAATGGACATTGCGATGAACTTGCGACCATAGTTGGCCAACGATGCTTTCGGGAAACGCACCCCTGGCCCGCCGCGGTCACTTCTGTGGGTAGCGCTAGGTGGAGCACTATGCTAGCGTTGGTTCCGCCGGTGTTCTCCAGCGGTCAGAAGAAATAGCGGTGCTGTGTTAATAGATTTCACGACACTAGCAATGGGTACAGACATGTATTTTGAGCTAGCTATCACAAAAATAGATTGGACTCGGTGGTTTTGCTAACTTTATAACCTAGAAGAGAACCACAAAGTACTTTTGGCAGATTTTGACACATTGGTAAAACAAAAATATATTTCAGTGACTGCAGCACTGCATCGGTTACTACAGTAACCATCATGTTAACGATCAGCCTAACAGTATTTGATTTGGTAGGCTACAATTCATTCATATCGAACAAAGCAAGCTTACCTGTACACTTGTGCCAAGGTCCAGAAATGAGCTGTGTCCGATGCAGTACGTTGGTATACCACCCGTTGATCTCCCGGTCAACCAAAAATCGATGGTTTTTCAATTATATTTCCCGGTCAACTATATATCGATGCATTTTCAATCATATTTCCCGGTCAACTATATATCGATGACTTTTCAACAAACAGCATCGTTTCCCGGTCAACTATAAATCAATGACTTTTCAACACATTCAGCGATCGCCCGGTAAACCAAATATCAATGCTTAATCAATCATAAAGATAACTATAGATCAATGTTGTTCCAATATTGTTGCCATCAACATTAATAACATCAGGTTTTCATCGATATGGTAATGGTGATTCAACATTTATTTTGCATTGAAATTTCAATATCAACCATAATGATGATTCAGATGGAAAAACAATGTTTATTCAATGTTGGCTTGCTGTCTGGGACGCGATTCACGTAAATGACCCAATTGACCAAGAAAACGGTGATTGTCGCCGAAAAGCGACAAGTTTGCAGGTCTGCTAAATGCAGCCACATAATTTGATCTCCACACAAAGTAAAATGTGCATCTATCTGATTCTGCCTCACAAAATTAATGCATACAATGTTATTTAAGTCTTTACATCTAGATTGAATTATAACTGTGAATTGTTTTGTTTTTCTTTGGATTTACTTTATCAGTTAAGAAATCATTTGTCTCACCAGGTTAAATTTTAAATTGTATGTCAGTATTTCTCATTTTTACCCAAGTACAAATATTTGTATTCTCATTAATGCTTTTGAAACGATTTCTGCTTATTTGTATGTTGTCCATTTTACTTGCAACAATGTTTTTGGACAGTAATTCAATTGAATCTCTGTGTTTGGTTACACTGAATATTTTGCTGATATTCTTCATGAAATGGGGTTTTAAACCAGCATTTGTTGTTTTGTTATAATGCAATTTATTTAAATGTTTCCAGAAACAGTGTAAGAGCTTGTAAGATCTTCTTTTATTCTCCCTTGACCATTGTGATGAGGTTCAGTTCTCGTAATGAGGGAAGGAAGAAGACAAGGGGTCGGCGATGACTGGGACACTCGTTTATTTACTCAAGTTGAAAACACAAACAGAAAGGTGCGCTCGTAGCGCGTTCACCGTGTAAAAACACAGCACAAACTCAGTCCATAAATCAGCACATAAATGACGGCTTCTCTCAGTCCACAGCAGCACACGAGGTCCCAGTCCCTCTCTCTCTCTCACACTCTCTCCCGGTCGTGCTTATATCCGGTCTCTCCACGCCAATTACTGAAATCAGACACAGGTGTTCATCATCTGCACTTGACCCACTTACTCACCGCTCGCTTCCTTCCTCTCTCTCCCGCTACAGACTCTGCAGAACCACGCCCCCCTCGCCACAACCATATTTTTAAGTACATCAATTTAAGGGCTTTTTGCCAGAGACAAATTTGAATCTGACCATATCAATCCTCTGACCAATGACAAATACCATGTGTCTGCTTTTGCTGTTTGATGTGCTATATGCTCTTTTAAGATCACAGGATCCCTGCAACCAAAGTTCACATCCTGTGTCCCATCTCTGAAAGAGGAGCCAGTGTTTGTTCACAGATTCAGTGCCTGTTCTTGTGGAGGTGTGAAGTATTCGATGGATGATTTGTATATCTATGAACGGTGCAACACATTTGATGGAGCCTCCTCATGCAGGGCTAAAAGGAGAACAAAGACTGAACACTGACCAACTGCTATTGCAACAAGCCTGGACGAAAAGTCTGAAGATGCAACTACACACAATAGAAAGCATGTCTTTATGGATTGTGTCACCTTTGGACTCCATGTGTGTGGCCAACGGTGCCAAGGGGCGAATTGTAGAATTGAAAATAATCTTGACTGTTTTTCTACCCCCTCTTCCTACCACAATGACCATTTGGAGTTCCTAAAGGCACAGAGGTTTCTGATAGTGATCTAGGCCTGTAGGCCAGCATGTTTGTACTTTGTCACACCTTTAGTATGGTGGGGGAAGTGTAATTATCTGATTGGTCAGTTTGTATGTCTCACATTTGGGTTTTAGTCACATGGTCAAGGAAAGGATAAAAGAAGATTGAAACTGTTGCTCTGTCTCTTTGATGCTCTGGCTCTCTTCTTCTCTTGGTCCCTTTCTTGGGGCTCTCTTCTTATTCTTGGGGCTCTCTCCTATTGCCTTCCTGGATACTTCCTGGTAGCTGCTGCATTTTGGACCAGCTGTAGTTTGTTTATTAAGCGGCAAGGGCAACCACCCATAATAGCATTACAATAATCTAGCCTTGATGTCATGAACGCATGAACTAATTGTTCTGCATTTTTCATTGAGAGCATATGACGTAATTTAGATATATTTTTAAGATGAAAAAAAATGCGGTTTTACAGATACTAGACACGTGACTTTCAAATGAAAGATTGGTATCAAAGAGCACACCCAGGTTCCTAACCGACGACGAGGACTTGACAGAGCAGCCATCAAGTGTTAGCCTAGACAGTATTCTAGGTTATTACGTGAGGAAGTTTTTTTTGTCCAATAATTAGAATCTCTGTTTTTTTTTTTCAGAATTAAGTAGTAGGTAATTGCTAGTCATCCAATTTTTTATATCAGCTATGCATTCCATTAATTTTGTAAATTGGTCAGTTTCGACAGGGTGTGAAGAAATATAGAGCTGTGTATCATCAGCATAACAGTAAAAAATAATGTCATGCTTCCTAATGATATCTCCTAAGGGTAGCATGTACAGAGTGAACAGCAACGGTCCTAGTACTGAGCCTTGTGGTACACATACTGAACTTTTGATCGATAAGACATCTCTTCATTTACAGCTACAAACTGATAACGGTCAGATAAGTATGATTTAAACCATGCTAATGCAATTCCACTAATGCCAACATCATTTTTGAGTCTATTTAAAAGAATGTTGTGGTCGATAGTGTCAAATGCAGCACTAAGATCGAGTAACACTAACAGAGAGATACAACCACGATCGGATGATAGGAGCAAATCATTTGTGACTCTAATGAGAGCTGTCTCAGTACAATGTTACGGTCTAAATCCTTATTGAAAATCCTCGCAGATATAATTTCTTTCTAAAAAGGAACATAGTTGTGAGGATACTTCCTTTTCTAGTATCTTTGACAGATCATATTCGAGATAGGCCTGTAATTGACTAATTCTGTAGGATCAAGTTGCGTTTTTTTAACAAGCAGTTTAATCATAGCCAGCTTAAACGTTTTTGGTACGCATCCTAATGACAAAGATGAATTAATGATATTAAGAACAGGATCTACGACCTCTGGAAGCATCTCTTTCAATAGCTTAGTCGGTATAGGGTCTAACATACATGTTGTCGATTTAGATGATTTAATGAGTTTAGAAAATTCTTCCTCTCCTATAGCAATGAATGAATCAAATTTTTTCTCAGGGAGACTACAATGCACACTGTCTGATGTGATACTGTAGTAGACAGTTGCATACACTAGGTAGTCAACCAGAATGCCTATTATACTATTTGCTAGCTGCCAAAGTCACCGTGGCAAAAATAAACCAGTCGCATTTCAAAGTCATTCGCGAAATGACCGCCAGGTGGCACAAAGGGACATTTTGCAAAACAGTTGCAATTGCCATATTTTGAAACGTAAGTGGGGCTAATGTCAATTAACAGTAAGGATGAAATACTACAACTATGGTAATTTCCAAATAATCCTACAACAAACATGAAAAATAAAAAAAGAGCTATTGACATTTGCTGTACAATAATGAAACAACCTAACATTTGGTGTAGTTGAAACTGCATGTTATAGTAATAGGCCAGGAGTAGTGTATACCAGGTACCTTGTGTCAAAATGATTTACGACTTTGACCTTTGGGCAGGTTGAACTTCCGGTGACCTTATGATTGACGGGTTGAACTTCCGGAATGCGGTCATGGGATTAACCTATTGACCCTGCTAGCCTATCGATCATGTTGTTTGACAGTTAGTTTTGAACTATGACCTATCTAGGACTAAATCATAATTTTGACGGGTAGTTTTGTCCTATTTAAATAGAACAGATGTTTTTTGCCGTTTGTTTGAACTTTGTCCCAGTTATATGTGTGTGTGTGTGTGTGTGTGTGGTTATATGGCTTGTGTCAGAGACCTGCGCCCCCACCGCAGTGAAAGTGAGAAGCGTATGTCACACAAAATAATCTCATCCTTTAAAATAAAACATACATTGAAACCAATTATTTTAGATGAATAAAAGTGTATAAAATAAAAAGCTACTAAAACCAATTATTTTAGATAAAAATTACATAAACATTCTATCTTTTATATAATTTATATAATTTATATAATCTAAAGCAATTTAACTAAGGTTGAAAATATTCTGTTCTTTTAAAAGCTTACTAAAACCAATAGTTTTAGCTGAATAAAAGTGTATAAAACATTCTATCCTTTATATTCTATCCTTTATATAATTTATATAATATAAATTATATAATCTAAGGTTGAAAAAAAACATTCTATCCTTTAAAAGTATATAATGGAATGCTTACACAGTATATCTTACAAAAAAAAAAAAAAAAAAATCTTCTTACATGTTTGTAAGTCGGACGGTCTCTGACTTCAGTGATCAAGATATCAGGGGGTGAAATTATAATCCTAAAAGTTTAAAAATGTTTTAAAGTTGTAATAATGCTTTTAAAATCAATGAATTATTAAAAGTGGTAAAACAAAAACACTCCTTTCCTGTATGAGCTCACCAGCGTCTATGCACACCCCCTCTCCGTCTGAGCTCTGACCCCCTCCTTTGCATACTCCTTTGCATCGTGAAATCTCACACTAACAAAAGTTGAAAACATACCTTTAAAAGTGTATAATATAAAATAAAATATCTTGCTAAAGTTGAAAAACATGCCTTTAAAAGTATAATATAAATATCTTATTGATCCAATTATTTTAGTTTTAGATGAATAAAAAATGACTGAGTTAAAATTAACACATCAATGTCCATACCACTGATGCCCACAAAAATAATTAAACTAAAGTTGAAAAACATACCTTTAAAAGTGTATAATATAAAATAAAATAATTTTACTAAGGTTGAAAAATATTCTGTTCTTTTTAAAAGAATATAAAATAAAAAGCTTACTAAAACCAAGTCATTCAGCTGAATAAAATCATCTTACCTTATTTTAGAAAGTTGAAGTATACCATTGATGTCCACAAAAAATGCAATGTATGAATGGATTCAAAATTGTTTTACACAACTGAATTCACATAGTCATTCCTGAATGACCTCACACTGTTTCAAAACATAAGGAGCGCGTGTCTGTGTGTGTGTGTGTGTGTGTGTGTCTGTGCGCGCCCCTTCACATGTGAGCTCTGACCCCTCTCCTTCGCATACCAGAGCACGGTGAAAGTGAGGAAGGGGTTTCCTAATATCACACTAACAAAAGTTGAAAAACATACTGTTCCTTAAAAGTGTATAAATAAAATGGTTATAAAAATATACTGAAACCAATTATTTTAGATGAATAAATAAAATTCATCTTACATGTTTAGAGTTACAACTCTTGAACTTACAAGTTCAAGAAGCTCTTAAAGACATAAATCACAGAGTGGTTCTCTCTCACACCAGCGTCTCTGACTCAGAGGGTTGTATTCAGTGATGGGATGAGACATTTTGAATGCTGTGTTGGGGGTAAATTAATTTCAAAGTTTAAATGATATCTTTTTAAAAAAATATTTGTTTCATAACATATAGATGTCCATACATCCTATGAATGAGACTGCAGTTGTAATAGAAAAGACTTTTTTTTTCCTGACTCTGCTCCTTCGCATTCCTGAGCACAGTGAAAGTGATAATAATGTTTTAAATTTCACAAAAATAATATAAAATAAATACCTTGCTAGAAATCTACTGAAATGCTTGTAAAAAGAATAAAATTCATCTCACATGTTTAGAGAGTTACGATTCTTGAACTTATGTGTTCAAGAAGCTGTTGAGAGCCATAAATCACAGAGTGGTTCTCTCTCACACCAGCGTCTCTGACTCCTAGGGTTTATTCAGCGATCAGAATGAGACATTGTGTTAGGGCTAAATTTATTTCAAAGTTTAAATGATATCTTTATAAAATGTAAATGTAATGTATAAAAAATGTATAAAAAAGTCTCTCAAACAGAGGCCCTCGCTCGTGTCTATGCTGCATTCTGACATCCCCTCCTTTCATTTCCAGAGGTAACAGTGACACTGTGAAGTGTATCTCACACTAACTAAAGTTAAAAAACATTCTGTTCTTTATAAGTATATAAAAAATATTCTCTCTCTCATCTAAAAGCATAACCTTAAAAAGTTTGCATTAGATATTTTAAAAGATTGATTAAATTAAATCTTTAAAGTTTCAATACATACTCATCTTCTATTTATCTGTACTTATGTATGATATAAATTATTATTTTTTGCTTAACGGTGACCTAAAGTATAATTGTTATTAAACAATGTCTGTTCAAAAACTGTACTTGGTCGTCTTAAATCTCATTTATACGAAAAAGATTCAACCAGCATTTTTTGTCCATGTGGGGGTTTCAACTTTTATGGTGGGGCTTTCCATAGCTATCCCGTACATCTAAACAGAACCATCACAGAAAACTACATTTTCAAAATGTAAACAAAAGTTTTAGCTAAATAAAAAACACCTTATTTCCAGAGAGGCAAAGTAGTTCTTTATGCAATGATAAAAACGATCCAAAAAAGCAAATAGTTTAAGTCGTCCTATAACAGCCCCAGGCCCTTCAGTGATAAACTAGTCTTCAGTGATAAACGAGTCTCTCTGCATTCCAGACTACATCCAAAGTTTACACTAATTTAATTTAAAAGTTTAAATCAAATCTTTAAAATCATATCTTCTTAGAAGATTTATGTATTATTGTTACTAAGCAGCGTCTGTCCAAAAACTTGAGATCTTAGATCTTTTGTCCATACAACATGAAACATGTTGTCAAAGTTTGTCACAATGTTTTTAAGAAATCCTAGGACTTTACATTGCTCTTATTTAGACAAAGTTGTATCATTTGGAAAATCATCACACAATTTGAGAGATGCAATGTGTGATAAGTAAAAATCACCCATCGTATAAGATCATTTTTACTTGTATCTCCCGAACTAGGGTGAAACCCTTTACTGAGAATATACCACCGGCCATCTACTCAAAATATATGTAGAAGTTTCAAATGTTAGCATTTGTTGATGGTGGTCGCATGAACAGACTTTGGGGAGAGCTATATCAGGAAGCTATGCCCTTTGACCTCCTCGATTTTGCAGGCCTTTTTGTTAAAGATTTTAGAAGATTCCCATCTAGCGGTGAAATTCTATTTTGCATTTAAACGAATAGTGCTTTCTAGCAGTTCTCCCATCTACTCGCTTTTTCAACTTTGGTAAATGTGCCAAGAATCTATGACAACGTGTCTTCCGATAGCGCTTCATCGAGTTTAATTGTACATGTTCTACCGTTATGATGTACTTGTTACATGTTCTACCGTACATGTTCTACCGTTCTATATAATGATTTACACAACCGAGCAATAGACCGTACCTTTGACTTACCCGTCGAGAAGAAAGTAGATTCCTAGATAAAAGCTATCCCGATATTTATTTACATACCGATAAATTAAATTTGAATTTAATTAAAACTTCTCCTGTGGCTCGGCTTAACTATGATCCAGCATTATATTGTACCGTGCAGTGCAGCCTTTCAAATGTGGCGGGGGCAGTATCAACGCCTCCCATATGGTCTAGCGGTTAGGATTCCTGGTTTTCATCCAGGCTGCTACTCAATAGTCGAATAATCATCAATAATAATTTTTAGTCTTAGAGGCCTACACGAACTGCAGAAACAAGCAGAATGTGTGAAAACTCAGTTTCAGTACCAAATCATTTTCACAAATACAATTATATTGAATTCAGAAAATTTCACTATGGAATACTTTATCTATCATAATTTCAATTTAGTACGTCATCATTTCAACTTTTCATCTCATAATTATGACGCATAGTCATAATTTCAACTTTTTAAGTCATCATTTCGACTTTTTGTCAATTACGCCTTTTTAATGTTTTAAAGTCATAATTTGGTTGTTGACTATAGTAGTGTTGCACCTGCATGTCCACTATAACTCGCTTGTGAGAGTCAGAGTGTGTAAAGTAAGCTCTCATTAGTGTTAGTAGAGTATTACTGGACTGGTAGGGTTAGAATAAGTAATATTACAATAAAATATCTGTTGGTGGGCATCGCGATAAAGAGTTAGCAGATATTAAGCACATATTAAAATTAACATTTTTCAACCGAGCGAGTCTGCGCATGAGAGGCCTTCTTCAACTTTTTAATTCAGAATTACAATGACGCCTTTTTAATGTAATGCTTAAAACGTTTTTTAGTCATAATTTGGTTGTTGACTATAGTAGTGTTGATGATGAAACGTGCTAGTGCTTTTTGTACCTCTCTGGTATTATAGTGTTTCAAGATGGCGGAACGACACGGAAGCCTCCTTGGACTTACCCGCCCCATGTAAATAACAGATAAGAAATGATCTGATTTTAAGAAAGATCATTTTACACCCATGAGGACATATTTATGAATAAAGATGATGATTTTAGCTAATAAAATACCATTTTTCAATCTACACATGAGAGACCTTCAGAAGTCAGAACTTCAGGGGTAGGCCCGTTGGCGAAAACACTGCGTGTGTAAAAATCAAATACTGTATGACACTTTTCAAAGTTAGAATAAAAAGTTAAGTGTCACAAAGTCTGACACAAGGCCATTAACCGGTTCTTTTTGTTTTATAAATGTACTTTGCTTATTTCTAAATATCAACCTGATAAATATGAATTCACGATTAAACAAGATAATTTTTAAGAAAAAACATTTTTAAGAAAAATACAACTAAACCATGATAATGTTTAGTTTAGATGTGGATGATTAAGTTTCAGGCGTAGTGCAACCAGATTTCTCTAACATCTCACTCACAACGCAAAACGTTGTAAATAAACATTTTCAAACTGTAATTTTATTTTATTGATTATGGTGATTTAAAGTTTTTGTTATTAACTAATACCTTTATCTTTTAACTAACATCTGACCCCAAATAAAGAGATAATGCAATGTTCACAATCTACAGTTATATATTCTCCTACTTAGTATCTTTGGCTGTATTTTGTCACACCGTAGTGATGCAAAGTTCCAGACTTTGGTAAAACCTGCAGGTAAAATTCCACAAAAGTAAATTCTAATTCTTCATCATCATGAGCCATTTAAAACAAATACAGGAAAGCCACTATAGTGATCCGTTTTAGCTTTTGAATGTCTGTCATTGACATCTTGTTTCTTTTTGTACAGTTTGCAAAAAGTACATAGACTGTGGTCAAACATGTTAGGAATGTATCCTATACATTAGAGGTCCTTCTACACGATAGGCCTTTAACCGGTTCTTTTTTGTTTTATAAAAAAAAGAAAACAAAAAATATGACTAAAAAAAATGACTAAATCTTTCTGCGATGCCTACGAAACATCGACGTAAAAGATGAGTATGGCTGTTTTTCTGTTACCTATTACGCTATAACTCGTCTAACTATTACACTTATTTTGTGTGTGTGTCGCTAAACAACGGTTAAGCTAATGAATTACGGTTGATACGTGGTATTTTTACGTGAATTGATTCATTTTTTTATTCCGACCACACTTTGACACCATTGTTTTATTCGGCAGAATGCCGAAATATTTAATCTATCGTCAATTTCAATGGTTAGATAAATCATCTAACTATTATATCTAACAAGCACAGTCGCATTAGAGTCAGATTCTTGTTTATTTTGAACATTGTTATTGAACCGTTTTTCAATATTATTGAAAATAATTGTTAAATAAAAGCGTTATTGTTCTCGGCCTCATCAAAGTTCACATAGTTTTCACAGGAGCGTACCGTTTTTGAACAAGACTTTGTTTAAAAGATTTTGTTTGCATTTCTTCTGAAACACCCTGTTTTGAAATTGTTTAACATCGCTAGCGTAACACTTACCGTACTGCCGGTTGTGATTGTATGGCGTTTTCTTTACACTTTTCCTACAGTTAGCTGTAATGTTAGTGAACTCTAGGTCTTCTCTTTGTTCATATACGACGGTATTCGCATGAATTGGCTTGAATTGTATCTTGATTTGATACGAGAGACATTTATTATATTATATTATTATACCATAAATAGCGCTAGAATGTATATTTTAATATTTTAATCTCTGGTTCTATGTTTTTAAAGACAAGGACGCCTCTTTCTATAAGCGACCCTCAAAATCTGTGCATACAACAAAATTACTTTTGTTTGAAGAAAAACTCAGCGGGTGCTTGATCACTATTGAATCTATTAAACACCCCTGAATTCGGTAATGTTATCACATTTTAATTTCAACTAACTTACTTTTCAAATAACATCTTGTTGGTCAAATGAACTTAAAGCCTGCGCAAAATTATTCTTAAAAAACATTAACTTAAAGCATGCACATCCTAACTACTTTCTAAATGTTTGTAAATCCAAAAACTGTTGTCACTGGATTGTTTTTATGCATCAAGTTAAATGTAAATTTGCAAATCCAAATGATAGGAAAACTTTATGATAGGAAAGTACGGACGGCGTCTTTGACCAATCCTCTACATATGGGGCACTTGCGCAGAGAAGGCGCACATTCTTTGCACACAACTAGGTGACCACAGGGGATGAAGACAATGTTTACTTCCTTATCCATGCAAACTTTGCATGTGCGCTCCTCTTGAAGTCTTCTTAACTGTTCCTCCATAGGCAAGTCTGAAAGATCTTGACTCGGGGATGCAGCTTCATTTGTCTGGGCCGTCAGGCCACACTCAAATTCCATCTCCAAAGCAGGATTGTTCTCTTGTTCTCTCACAAATTCTCTCGAGTCACTGTCTCCATGAGTCAATAGCCGCTCAAATAGTCTTGGAAATCTTGCTTGAATCTGATGAACAAACTCTTGGCCCTTTTCTTGCAGCAGGTATTGACATCTTGGAAACCACTTGGCATGTTCTACCCATGGATCATCACCAGACTCCCAACATCTGAGTCCACCATCGCATGAAAAGCACTTCACGTCATCATTACGACCAACATAGTAAAAACCAGCCTTAGCCAATTGGTCTGGTCGAACAGTTATTCTTGAGGGCCAGTAGACAAATGTGAGCGACCTTTCTTCACACCGTTGCATTGCCGATGCATTGAAAAGGCTAGATAAAGGTACATTATCTGCACGGTCACCTCGAATGAAGGGGCAGTTGGGGTAATGTCTCTGGTGCTCTGATACTGCACGATCTCCCGGTTCCCAGTTGCTAAGCTGGCCTCCACAACTGAAGCAAGCCACTCTGTCGCCCTGACCAAGGTAGTAGAAACCACTTTTGGCAAGCTCGGCCGGACTTACTGGTGCAAGAGTCCAATTCTGAAAGGTGTCAAGGCGTTCCTGTTCCCGACGCATGCCAGGATTGTGACAAGCCGGAGGTTGCTGGTGAGACATATCCATGTTTAAGTAAACTCCTCCGTTTGGCCTGAAACGGATGTCGCAGGGGTGGAAAGCTCTCAGTTGCGAAGCGGGGAAAAGGGTGAAGACATAAAAATGGGACCACAGGGCGTGTCCACTCAAGCCCTTCTCTCTGCCGGACTAGTGTCTAGTCATCCATGGCAGAACGCATCATCTTATTAAAAAATGTAATGAGAACAAGAACAACACCACAAAATGTCCTTTCTTCTGTACACGGCGGGCAAAACAGTTGTATCATTTGATACAACTGTATTGCCGCCTCGGGAATATGGTAATTAAAATGCAGAAAACAAATATTGAAATATTGAATTATTCTAAATATTATGAGCTCAGACATTTTTTACCAGAATTTTATTTCAACATTATACTTTCATACATTGAAGTAAAACGACAATAACGACATTTACAGATGGTCTAACCAGAATAAAAAATCTCTGCAGGCTATCATGTTTTGCTCCAGGCTATAGTTGACCAGACTTTCAACTAATTCACCAACGCCAGTTTTTGCATTTTTTGACACCAGTGACACACAGAGATCCGTTACAAAAGTCCATATAGCGAGTATTTCTGTGATTTCGAATTCGTCACAACATCCACCCAACACATCCAGAACTTTTCTGAGGATTACGCCGTTCGGCTCTTTGCCGTTAAAAAACATGGGCGTTACATCAGGCCATGGCTTTGTCAAGCCTCTTACGACGTCCATTTCATTTTTGAGATTTGTCACACGTTTGGTATCCTGCGCACAATCTTTTTTCATATCACGCGCAGCGTCGATGATCCTGTGCATCAAGCCAACCATTTGGCCTCTAAAATAATCTTTAAACATAGAGTCCAGCATATCTCTTAAACGACACTCTTTGCCCGTGGCACACTCACACACCGGAGGATAATTGTACCCCGTATCGCCAGAACTCAACGGGGAGTCGCTCTCCTTTAGGTTTTGCGTTGCCATTTTTTCAGCTTTTCGAAGAGTCTACTGAATCTCCTGCAATGTTCCTGGAATCTCCCTTGCAGTACAATCGTGCCTTGTGCGTTAATGTGCAGAAGTTTGTGGGTCAGAAGTTTGCGTCAGGTTCAGGACTTTCAACTTTTGTTGCAGTGGCGCAGCAGTCCGAGGCTAGTAGAGCTAGAGTAGAGCGTGTAATGTCGTGAAATATTTATCAGGCTGGGGTCCACCCACCCTGTTGTGTAGAATGTATGGAGGTTGGCCTCAGGAAAGCCATAAATAACTAGTTCCTGCATAACCAACAAGTCCTACATGTCGCCAGAGAGAAGTTTGAATCGTTCGAGTCATACACACAAGTGCAGCGATGGAGCGCGTGAACACGAGCAGTGTGAGAGGATTCCTGAGATCTTGCGACGATCTGACTGAGAAGATTCGCTGTTTAATACAGAAGAAACTCATCAAGAAGTACTTGAGCAGGTATAAAAACCTATTTTATTTGTGGATTAAAGAATAGAATAAAGAATAGCCATTTCTATAATAAAAGTATTTCTCTCACTATGGACAACCAATCCCATGCATGCCAAACTATCATTTGGCATAACTAATCATTATCAACATATATTTTTTTGATAAAAAGAGTTCCAAATGGCACTTATTTTTGACCCGCTAAGTGCTCCAAAGTTCACTTTGTCCACAAAAAGGAACTTTGCCTTAATTTAACGAAGGCTATGGATGTTAGGTAAATACGTTTATTAAATTGTACACATTCATTCATGTACACATGTTATGTGTTTCTTCTCCTTTCACATTAAATCACAATTTAGAAAAAAAGAAATTAGAAACAAATTGATTATTTTTGTAGTTGTTTAACATTTCTCAAAACATTTGTCAAATATGAAATGTTTAGTTTAGCTACTTGCACCTTATCTCGCACTTTGACCGTTATCAGCTATTATCAGATACTATTGTCCTAACATAGACTATTGTTTTAACTCTGGTTTAACCTGCTGTTCACCGGCCATCATGTGCTCTAACACCTGCAGCATCAGCCGGTTCATTGACTTTGAACTGGTGTATGAATGTGTTTATTTTATGTTAACTTTATTTTTGCTGTACATACATTTGATTCTTCTAACTGCTTGTCTTTGGTTAATACAGCTGGAGAAGAACAACAGGGAGGTTGGAAGATACAGTAGAGGAACTACAGAATAAATATGGAGAGAAAACAGCATTAAAAAGGATCAAGTCCATAGTGAAAAAAATCAGAAAAAAGAATATCAAACGTAGGAAAAGATTTATAATTTTACTTTGTTAGTAGTGAATATGTTTCTCAATCTTCAATCTTCTTAAAAATTTTTTTTTTTTTAACAGATGGTGACGTTCAGACGCTGAGCATTCAAACACATTCTGGAAACATGACAAACCAACAGCCTAACAACCATCTACAACGACAGCATAATAATACTAATAATAATAATAATAATAATTCTACATCATTCGGACGGCTATTAATTCAGATCCCTAATCAGCTTACCTTCACAATTGACCAGAAGAATGGTGGGACAATAGTTGCTCCAATCATGGTAGAAAAGACAATATATGGTGATGTTAACATCAGTGTGGTGAGTGTCTGATAAGTTAGTCCATAGAGTGTGGAACTTTGCATCACTACGGTGTGACAAAATACAGCCAAAGATACTAAGTAGGAGAATATATAACTGTAGATTGTGAACATTGCATTATCTCTTTATTTGGGGTCAGATGTTAGTTAAAAGATAAAGGTATTAGTTAATAACAAAAACTTTAAATCACCATAATCAATAAAATAAAATTACAGTTTGAAAATGTTTATTTACAACGTTTTGCGTTGTGAGTGAGATGTTAGAGAAATCTGGTTGCACTACGCCTGAAACTTAATCATCCACATCTAAACTAAACATTATCATGGTTTAGTTGTATTTTTCTTAAAAATGTTTTTTCTTAAAAATTATCTTGTTTAATCGTGAATTCATATTTATCAGGTTGATATTTAGAAATAAGCAAAGTACATTTATAAAACAAAAAGAACCGGTTAATGGCCTTGTGTCAGACTTTGTGACACTTAACTTTTTATTCTAACTTTGAAAAGTGTCATACAGTATTTGATTTTTACACACGCAGTGTTTTCGCCAACGGGCCTACCCCTGAAGTTCTGACTTCTGAAGGTCTCTCATGTGTAGATTGAAAAATGGTATTTTATTAGCTAAAATCATCATCTTTATTCATAAATATGTCCTCATGGGTGTAAAATGATCTTTCTTAAAATCAGATCATTTCTTATCTGTTATTTACATGGGGCGGGTAAGTCCAAGGAGGCTTCCGTGTCGTTCCGCCATCTTGAAACACTATAATACCAGAGAGGTACAAAAAGCACTAGCACGTTTCATCATCAACACTACTATAGTCAACAACCAAATTATGACTAAAAAACGTTTTAAGCATTACATTAAAAAGGCGTCATTGTAATTCTGAATTAAAAAGTTGAAGAAGGCCTCTCATGCGCAGACTCGCTCGGTTGAAAAATGTTAATTTTAATATGTGCTTAATATCTGCTAACTCTTTATCGCGATGCCCACCAACAGATATTTTATTGTAATATTACTTATTCTAACCCTACCAGTCCAGTAATACTCTACTAACACTAATGAGAGCTTACTTTACACACTCTGACTCTCACAAGCGAGTTATAGTGGACATGCAGGTGCAACACTACTATAGTCAACAACCAAATTATGACTTTAAAACATTAAAAAGGCGTAATTGACAAAAAGTCGAAATGATGACTTAAAAAGTTGAAATTATGACTATGCGTCATAATTATGAGATGAAAAGTTGAAATGATGACGTACTAAATTGAAATTATGATAGATAAAGTATTCCATAGTGAAATTTTCTGAATTCAATATAATTGTATTTGTGAAAATGATTTGGTACTGAAACTGAGTTTTCACACATTCTGCTTGTTTCTGCAGTTCGTGTAGGCCTCTAAGACTAAAAATTATTATTGATGATTATTCGACTATTGAGTAGCAGCCTGGATGAAAACCAGGAATCCTAACCGCTAGACCATATGGGAGGCGTTGATACTGCCCCCGCCACATTTGAAAGGCTGCACTGCACGGTACAATATAATGCTGGATCATAGTTAAGCCGAGCCACAGGAGAAGTTTTAATTAAATTCAAATTTAATTTATCGGTATGTAAATAAATATCGGGATAGCTTTTATCTAGGAATCTACTTTCTTCTCGACGGGTAAGTCAAAGGTACGGTCTATTGCTCGGTTGTGTAAATCATTATATAGAACGGTAGAACATGTACGGTAGAACATGTAACAAGTACATCATAACGGTAGAACATGTACAATTAAACTCGATGAAGCGCTATCGGAAGACACGTTGTCATAGATTCTTGGCACATTTACCAAAGTTGAAAAAGCGAGTAGATGGGAGAACTGCTAGAAAGCACTATTCGTTTAAATGCAAAATAGAATTTCACCGCTAGATGGGAATCTTCTAAAATCTTTAACAAAAAGGCCTGCAAAATCGCGGAGGTCAAAGGGCATAGCTTCCTGATATAGCTCTCCCCAAAGTCTGTTCATGCGACCACCATCAACAAATGCTAACATTTGAAACTTCTACATATATTTTGAGTAGATGGCCGGTGGTATATTCTCAGTAAAGGGTTTCACCCTAGTTCGGGAGATACAAGTAAAAATGATCTTATACGATGGGTGATTTTTACTTATCACACATTGCATCTCTCAAATTGTGTGATGATTTTCCAAATGATACAACTTTGTCTAAATAAGAGCAATGTAAAGTCCTAGGATTTCTTAAAAACATTGTGACAAACTTTGACAACATGTTTCATGTTGTATGGACAAAAGATCTAAGATCTCAAGTTTTTGGACAGACGCTGCTTAGTAACAATAATACATAAATCTTCTAAGAAGATATGATTTTAAAGATTTGATTTAAACTTTTAAATGAAATTAGTGTAAACTTTGGATGTAGTCTGGAATGCAGAGAGACTCCCCCCCACAGAACCACTCTGTGATTTATGGCTCTCAACAGCTTCTTGAACACATAAGTTCAAGAATCGTAACTCTCTAAACATGTGAGATGAATTTTATTCTTTTTACAAGCATTTCAGTAGATTTCTAGCAAGGTATTTATTTTATATTATTTTTGTGAAATTTAAAACATTATTATCACTTTCACTGTGCTCAGGAATGCGAAGGAGCAGAGTCAGGAAAAAAAAAGTCTTTTCTATTACAACTGCAGTCTCATTCATAGGATGTATGGACATCTATATGTTATGAAACAAATATTTTTTTAAAAAGATATCATTTAAACTTTGAAATTAATTTACCCCCAACACAGCATTCAAAATGTCTCATCCCATCACTGAATACAACCCTCTGAGTCAGAGACGCTGGTGTGAGAGAGAACCACTCTGTGATTTATGTCTTTAAGAGCTTCTTGAACTTGTAAGTTCAAGAGTTGTAACTCTAAACATGTAAGATGAATTTTATTTATTCATCTAAAATAATTGGTTTCAGTATATTTTTATAACCATTTTATTTATACACTTTTAAGGAACAGTATGTTTTTCAACTTTTGTTAGTGTGATATTAGGAAACCCCTTCCTCACTTTCACCGTGCTCTGGTATGCGAAGGAGAGGGGTCAGAGCTCACATGTGAAGGGGCGCGCACAGACACACACACACACACACACACACACACAGACACGCGCTCCTTATGTTTTGAAACAGTGTGAGGTCATTCAGGAATGACTATGTGAATTCAGTTGTGTAAAACAATTTTGAATCCATTCATACATTGCATTTTTTGTGGACATCAATGGTATACTTCAACTTTCTAAAATAAGGTAAGATGATTTTATTCAGCTGAATGACTTGGTTTTAGTAAGCTTTTTATTTTATATTCTTTTAAAAAGAACAGAATATTTTTCAACCTTAGTAAAATTATTTTATTTTATATTATACACTTTTAAAGGTATGTTTTTCAACTTTAGTTTAATTATTTTTGTGGGCATCAGTGGTATGGACATTGATGTGTTAATTTTAACTCAGTCATTTTTTATTCATCTAAAACTAAAATAATTGGATCAATAAGATATTTATATTATACTTTTAAAGGCATGTTTTTCAACTTTAGCAAGATATTTTATTTTATATTATACACTTTTAAAGGTATGTTTTCAACTTTTGTTAGTGTGAGATTTCACGATGCAAAGGAGTATGCAAAGGAGGGGGTCAGAGCTCAGACGGAGAGGGGGCGTGCATAGACGCTGGTGAGCTCATACAGGAAAGGAGTGTTTTTGTTTTACCACTTTTAATAATTCATTGATTTTAAAAGCATTATTACAACTTTAAAACATTTTTAAACTTTTAGGATTATAATTTCACCCCCTGATATCTTGATCACTGAAGTCAGAGACCGTCCGACTTACAAACATGTAAGAAGATTTTTTTTTTTTTTTTTTTGTAAGATATACTGTGTAAGCATTCCATTATATACTTTTAAAGGATAGAATGTTTTTTTTCAACCTTAGATTATATAATTTATATTATATAAATTATATAAAGGATAGAATATAAAGGATAGAATGTTTTATACACTTTTATTCAGCTAAAACTATTGGTTTTAGTAAGCTTTTAAAAGAACAGAATATTTTCAACCTTAGTTAAATTGCTTTAGATTATATAAATTATATAAATTATATAAAAGATAGAATGTTTATGTAATTTTTATCTAAAATAATTGGTTTTAGTAGCTTTTTATTTTATACACTTTTATTCATCTAAAATAATTGGTTTCAATGTATGTTTTATTTTAAAGGATGAGATTATTTTGTGTGACATACGCTTCTCACTTTCACTGCGGTGGGGGCGCAGGTCTCTGACACAAGCCATATAACCACACACACACACACACACACACATATAACTGGGACAAAGTTCAAACAAACGGCAAAAAACATCTGTTCTATTTAAATAGGACAAAACTACCCGTCAAAATTATGATTTAGTCCTAGATAGGTCATAGTTCAAAACTAACTGTCAAACAACATGATCGATAGGCTAGCAGGGTCAATAGGTTAATCCCATGACCGCATTCCGGAAGTTCAACCCGTCAATCATAAGGTCACCGGAAGTTCAACCTGCCCAAAGGTCGTAAATCATTTTGACACAAGGTACCTGGTATACACTACTGCCAGGGGTCGGCAACCCGTGGCTCCGGAGCCGCATGCAGCTCTTTCATCCCTCTGATGCTCCCTGTGGCTTTTGAAAATAATTAATGAGTATTTGATTAAAATTGATTTTATTTTAATTCGTTCGTTTTTAAAATGTAATTCTAAATTTGAAGATTATGGTGATCTTGTAACATCTAAATAATGTATTATTTTTGTAATTTGTAACACAAAAACGTGTTAAAATATTTTGTCGCTCTTAATATACGCATATTCCACAACCGCCAATGTGCGACACCCGCCAGCGGGCAATCTCTTGAACTTTTCTAACCCCAGGTAGGCCGACTCATAGACATTTATGTCTATAAGCCAACTATGGAGAATTCTAAGAAAATAAAAGTGTCTGAAGAAAACAGAACGTTCAATGCTACGTGGGCACATTCATATGCTTTCACTGATGACGAGACTGGTTTACCAGTATGCTTAATATGTAATGAAAAACTAGCAAACAACAAAAAGTCAAATGTCACAAGACATTTCCAGAATAAACACGCAGCCTATGCTCAAAAATATCCGGATGGAGATGAGAGAAAAAAAGTCGTTTCGGAACTGATGCGGAAGGTTTATCTGAGCAAAAATCACTTCAAAAAGTGGATGAGGTCTGCAAATTCAAGTACACTGTCACATGTTGGAAACTTTTCCTTCGTCAAAGCAGAGACCAGGAGACGTTGGGATATCTTTCAAGCAGAAGTTATTCTTTATTGAGGACTTCGCTGTGTAGTCATCCAACTAGTCTAACTAAGGAACGTTGCCTTGCAATTTATACATTTAGGGGGAGGGATTTACATTGAGGTTGAACAAAGCATGTAAATGAAGTAGCCTACATGAGTCAGCTCATTTACAGAGATTTCCTGATCTCATCAGCATAACAGTGTCATTCACATGCATAAATGCTAATCCAATCAGCCTGACAGTATCACCCATACCTTCACATTATCATAGCTTAACTTGGGACAATGACACTGTTCAGGAGGTGCATGACAAAAGGTTAATGTCAGACACCTGGGTTGCTTGACTTAATCTTCTTTGAATATCATCATCTATGCCTCAAATGCTAAATTCAGTCTACTAAACTTTCTCAGTTTATATACTATTGTATTGGAAACCTAAATTAAACATTTAATAAATTTGTAATACAACACACACTTCCCCAATTTAAGAGAGTTCAAAGAAGCTCACATGATAAATTCGGAGTATTTACAATCTGCAATCATCGCAATGCAAACATCGTTTGGGAAACGATTCTGTGAGTTCAGAGAGGAAAAAAACACATTATCCTTCCCTGTCACTCTCCTAAGCCTCGATCCATCCCTGCTGAATACGACTGCATTGGCAGTGTGAGTCAACCTGATCTTGAGATGGAACTGGCTGACATAGGGCAAAGACATATGGGTGTCCCCATAAACGCTTGACAGCAGACCTTGAAGATGTTGCCCGTCAGAAGGCTGTTCTTGCTCAGAATCACAAATGGCGTGATATTGAAAACCTCCCCAAACCGGACAAACTTGTGTTCGAAACTTGGAATGCTATCCCCGACGTTTATGTGAACATTAAAAACTATGCACTTGGAGTCCTGTCAATCTTTGGATCCACATACGTATGTGAGCAGGTGTTCTCCAACATGAACTTTATTAAAAGCAAACATCGCGCACGCCTCACAGATGACAGCTTACGATCCTGCGTAAAGATGAAGGTGACGGCATACAGCCCTGATGTGCAGACACTGTGCGCTGAGGTTCAGGAGCAGTAATCACATTAACCAAGTATGATAAATATTTGAATTGCCTATTATTTTGCATATATTCATATTTTTTCATTGTTCAGTGAAATTTTTTATTTTTCAGGTTGACAGCTGACTGCACGCGCCAGTAAAAGGATGACGGTGTGATGAACAATCGGGTCCGGCTGAAGAGATGAGTCCGGGCTTAGGACCCAAGCAATCCGATTGGTTCAAAGCACGTTTTATGGGTAATCGCTTTAGTGCCTGGTTATAAATCATACAAAATCACTTTATTATAGAAGACGTTTGTACTACGTTATAACGAGTCATCAATGTATTTAATGTATTTTACAATATACGTTTCATATACTAGTATTTAACCGAAGCTATAGATTGTGAAATTAAACATTTCTCGTTGTTAGTGTGTTTTTTAGTTAGCTTAGATAGTAGCATAGCATACAGCTAACGTTATCCGATGATCGTGCTATGAGCTTTACCTGATATTACTGCACTGATACTGCCTTACCGTATCGCGAGAACAGATTTAGATCAGGCATACTACTGGCATACTAATTGGGTCCTAAGCCCGGACTCATTTCTTCAGCCGGACCCGATTGTTCACCACAACGGCACACAGAGAGAGGACGACATTTTTGGTTTGCTGCCGGTGGATAATTTAAGTTCAGCGTTTTTTCATAAATACAAGAAGGACTCAAATAGACATTGAGTAATTTATTAAGTAACCTTCAAACCAATGTCTTTTTTTCGGAGTTCAAAATGTTTTTGTTGCATGCAGAAATGTAATTTCGTTTTCTCTGCAGTCGTTCATTGATTTCATAAATGCAACACATTATAGTTTGTTTATACATAGCATACAGACAAAAAAAAGAAAAAAAAAGAGAAAAAAAAACGTTATATGCAGTGTTATTTCATTTTAAATGTCAAAAGGGTTTTGTGGCTCCCAGTGTTTTCGTTACTGTGGGAAACGGGTCCAAATGGCTCTTTACGTGGTAAAGGTTGCCGACCCCTGTAATAGGCTAATTTTATTATTAAATAAAGCCAGAAAGGTAACCCTTCCTTTTACAGTCCCCTAATTACTAGGTATTTACCTGGTAAATATATGGTAAGTTATAGTTGGTTATTGGTAATTACCACAGGTAACAAGTATGTAAATGCAGAGAAACTACAAACTAATTACTAGGTATTTACCGGGTAAATATATGGTAAGTTATAGTTGGTTATTGGTAATTACCACAGGTAACAAGTATGTAAATGCAGAGAAACTACAAACTAATTACTAAGTATTTACCTGGTAAGCATATGTAAATTATAGTGTTTTAGTGTGTAATTACTTACGGTGATTAGTATGCAATTACAGAGAAACTACCAGGGGAAAAAAAACACCACTGTTAAATATCAACTCAACAAAGTACTGTGTACTTGTTACCTGTTTAGGTTGGTAATAACTCAGATTTAATTGTGTACTTCCTCAGAATGTAGGCAGCCAATTTTTAGAAACACCTCCAGTATTACCCATCAATTCAAGTTAGGTTTGTAGTTATCCTAGGGTTATGTTGGTAACAGTCCATGTTTATTTATTACTATCTTGAAATTAAGACGGTAGTTTCCAATAAATTACCTTGTCTTACATAGCTGTTGTTCATTGCTATACCCATTTATAGAGGGTTTATCAAATAATTTACCTTACACTTACCTGGTAACTACCCCGCAGGAACAGTTTTCCCTAATGTCATGGCACATCTTAAATACTGGGTATGTTCTTGCAGATGTTTTTACAATTTACTCAGTAAGTAAAGTGCAACTGTACTGTAAAAAGAAGCCTTGTTTATTTCCATGGTATTACCGGAATTGTACCATATAACCTGATCATTCCCTTTTCCATATAGTCACACTTTTTTACCTCGTATGTCCTGCAACGTTACCAAGGAAAACATGACAATTTACTCGGTAAGTAAAGTGCAACTGTACTGTAAAAAGAAGCCTTGTTTATTTCCATGGTATTACCGGAATTGTACCATATAACCTGATCATTCCCTTTTCCATATAGTCACACTTTTTTACCTCGTATGTCCTGCAACGTTACCAAGGAAAACATGACAATTTACTCGGTAAGTAAAGTGCAACTGTACTGTAAAATGAAGCCTTGTTTATTTCCATGGTATTACCGGAATTGTACCATATAACCTGATCATTCCCTTTTCCATATAGTCAACATTTTTTACCTCGTATGTCCTGCAACGTTACAAAGGAAAACATGACAATTTACTCAGTAAGTAAAGTGTAACTGTACTGTAAAATGAAGCCTTGTTTATTTCCATGGTATTACCGGAATTGTACCATATAACCTGATCATTCCCTTTTCCATATAGTCACAATTTTTTACCTCGTATGTCCTGCAACGTTACCAAGGAAAGCATGACAATTTACTCAGTAAGTAAAGTGCAACTGTACTGTAAAATGAAGCCTTGTTTATTTCCATGGTATTACCGGAATTGTACCCTATAATCTGATCATTCCCTATAGTCACAATTTTTTACCTCGTATGTCCTGCAACGTTACCAAGGAAAACATGACAATTTACTCAGTAAGTAAAGTGCAACTGTACTGTAAAAGGAAGCCTGTTTATTTATATTGTATTACCAGACTCTTACCACATCCTTTGCTACTGCTTAAACATTTTTGAAATCACAGACTTTTACCATGTGTGTTCTGCAACTTAACTAAAACATTCCAGCCTGGTCTCATTAATACGTAGTATTAATACGTAATTTTCAAAGATAGAAAACTACATATGCTACAATTATGAAGAAAAACAACATACGTGTAATCACAATAATTTATTTATTGCGAAAATGTCAAAACCGGTACCAAAAGTCGTTCACATGACGATGTGTTGCAGCCACAGTCCTCTCTTTCAGTATATAATAGTTTTGAATGAGGTACAGAGCAGAATTTAAGTTATTAATCCATGAAAATGTTAATCCGGCTTCGCTCTGTGTGAAGGCGCGCGCGCTTCAACATTTCAAATGTAGTTTACCAACTGAAATACGGCATGTGGCAATCTGTGGCGAGAGCCAATGAGCGTTTGATATCACTGCCGTAAAACATGTGGTAATGCTTCTTGAGGGTGCAATTTTTGAATTTGAATTCATCACGAGCTCGGGACAGGGGCGGACTGGGACCAAAAAGTGGCCCTGGACTTTCTGGCCCACAGCCAGGGGTGGACTGGCCATCTGGAGCACCGGGACTTTTCCCGGTGGGCCGCTGGCCAAAGTGGGCCGGCCCACCCGGTACACAAATATAGGCTATATATTACATTTTAAAAAAATGACGGAAATCATTACATTTGTTTTCTACGCAAATGGATGAGTGAGTCGATCGCGCGGGCGCGGCCGACAAGTGTTTTGTGAGTGTATTGCCCTCCCTCCCTGTTAATTAGTTTGGTCTACTCCATTGCGTATCTTGAAACACGCCCCCTTTCACGTCCTGGAACACACCAAGCCGACGCCGATGAACTAGCGCTTATGAAAGCCGACTGTGTTGTCGCCTCGCGTCGCGGGAAAAAAACAGCACTTGAACACACCGAGAGAACTACAACTACTGACCGGCTGTCAGCAAGAATGCGCGTTCTGTGTCTGCGTGTAAATGAGACAACTGTCTATTTCTGCAGATATATTCATCTATATTTATCATTCAAAAAGAGAAACCGACGCTGCAGATACACAAACCGTAAACAAAGCAGTGCGTGCTTACCGTTTTGAATATCAATCCTGCTAAACACTTTCTTTCTTCCACTCCGCTCATGTTAATATTGAAATATTCGCCAAGGAACACTCAGGTAAGATGACGTGACATTAAAACAGCCTTCTATCTGTACTGTTTTGACTTCTTTGCTCGCTGTTTTTCTATTATCGTGCACTGACTTGTTCACTAAGCAGATCATTATTTTATAATAATTTATATAATTATTATAATTGTCCATGGATGAAAAGAAAAGGTGGAGCTGAAAGGTTACGTGTTAAAAAAAGCATTAGAGGTAGATGCTGTGAAATGCTTCAAATTAACATAGGCTATATACAGTACATTTGGCGCGAAGAGTAGCAGTAGCAATGTTCTTCTGTTTGTTTCCCTTTGTTTTACAAATATGACCTAATATATGTTGTTACTTAAAATAAATGTTTAAATAGCATTAATTTTTGTATTGTGTTATATTTTTATGCTATAATTATTATAATTGTCCATGGATGAAAAGAGGAAGAAAAGAAAAGGTGGAGCTGAAAGGTTACGTGTTAAAAAAAGCATTAGAGGTAGATGCTGTGAAATGCTTCAAATTAACATAGGCTATATACAGTACATTTGGCGCGAAGAGTAGCAGTAGCAATGTTCTTCTGTTTGTTTCCCTTTGTTTTACAAATATGACCTAATATATGTTGTTACTTAAAATAAATGTTTAAATAGCATTAATTTTTGTGTGGTGTTATATTTTTATGCTATAAGGTGTTAAAAATTATTCTGCACATTATTGTGCCAATGTGTTATGATGTGGGATGTGGTGGGCTGCTGTGGGCCAGAAAGTCCAGGGCCACTTTTTGGTCCCAGTCCGCCCCTGCCCACAGCAGCCCACCACATCCCACATCATAACACATTGGCACATTAATGTGCAGAAATTTTTTTAACACCACTTATAGCATAAAAATATAACACAATACAAAAATAAATGCTATTTAATAATTTATTTTAAGTAACAAACAACATATATTAGGTCATATTTAAATATGACCTAATGAAATTTATTAAATTTGATATGAAATTTGTTTTACAAATTTGTTTACTAAGTTTTTGTCAGTGTGTTCCGCACCGTCGAATCTGCGATGCGCCTTCGGTGAAAGAGGGAACTCTGATTGGCTGTTCAGCTTAGTGAACAAGTCAGTGCACGATAATAATAGCAAAACAGCGAGCAAAGAAGTCAAAACGGTACAGATAGAAGGCTGTTTTAGGCTGTTTTCATCTTACCTGAGTGTTCCTTGGCGAATATTTCAATATTAACATTGAGCGGAGTGGAATAAAGAAAGTGTTTAGCAGGATTGATATTCAAAACGGTAAGCATGCACTGCTTTGTTTACAGTTTGTGTATCTGCAGCATCGGTTTCTCTTTTTGAATGATGAATAGATGAATATATCTGCAGAAATAGCCCGTTGTCTCATTTACACGCAGGCAGAACACGCATTCTAGCTGACAGTCGGCAGGAGTTCTCTCGGTGTGTTCAAGTGCAGCTTTTTTCCCGCGACACAGGAAAGACAACATCATCAGTCGGTTTTCATCAGCGCTAGTTCATCGGCCTCGGCTTGGTGTGTTCCAGGATGCAGAGGTGGGAGTAAGTCACACATGTGCAAATCACAAGCAAGTCTCAAGTCTTAAAGGGTCATGAAACCCTAAACCAAAATTTCTGAGATTTTAACAGAGGTATGTGTGTTGAACACCATTAAAGACAATGTTAGCATCTGTTAGATTTAATAGTAGGGGGAAAATGGTTAAATTTTAGTTTTTATATGCTATTTTCGTCTTCCGGGTTTAAAATCTTCATTGTGTCCACGTCACAGGCTGTGACGTGGCAGAGCACTATAGTACTTTGATGACTCATCGGTGTCTCATAATTATTAATGAGACTGAGTTTTTTATCCAATGAGAAGACACTTTCTCTTAATTATTCATGACACCACGTGGAACTTTCCAATGACAGACATGTCAAACTATGATATCGCGTAGTAGATGAGAGAGGTAATGATGGGACGCGCGTTTGTTTTCGTGGTGCAAAAGTTCCAGTGCATCTTTCCCCGCGATGCTACCCGGGATGGACTCTGACTGCGGGCGGCTGGTTGGCCATCAACCACGGACACTTTTTTTTTTTTTTTTTCAAATATATGCATTTATAGTGTGTATATAAACAAATATATATTTTATAATGACATAATTATACATATACATGTGCATTTATATGTTTTAAATACAATTATAAGGTGTCAGTGTATTTCATTAGACTATAACTTTGCCAGCTATGAAAAAATCTAGCATTTCCTCACGTTTTACCACTGATTTTTAGTGACAGTCGATGACAGTTTCCCCCCTCTCCCCTGCCGTGCCATACCACACCCTCTCCCCTCCCTTCTTCTCACAGCCACCACACCCAATTAAGTTGCATTTTTCAAAAAGATTGTGAGCTAGACTTGAGCTGAAAGAGGGGGGTGTCGTGACCCTTTAACCTTCAAGTCTGAAGCAAGTCCAAGTCAATTTTGTGAAAAGCAAGTCAAGTCAAGTCACTTGCTTTATGTCAAGCAAGTCAAGTCAAGTCATAGCTTGGGTCACAAATCACTGGCAAGTCATACAAACGTTTGATGATTTCACAGAATTTATATATTAAAATAAGTTAAAACTACAGAAGTTGTGGACTATGGTTTTATTTGCAACTTTTTTAAAAAAAATATGCATTTCCACATACAGCTGAGTGGTTACTACAATAAAAAATAAAAAAATAAATACAATTTCAAACTACATAGCCTAAAATGGAAATGTAACTGAAATTAGGCCAACATTAAAGCAAAAAAAAAAAAAAAAAAAAAGCCTCAAACATTGCAGAAGACCATTAAAAGGTAGGCTATTAAACAATTCACAATTCAAGTATAATGGTTCTTATGCCACCAAATAGCATTCTTCAAACTGGCATCCCCTTTAAATAAGTTATATATTTTTAATTATGAAGTTAAAACCACCAATAGGTGGCGCCAAATCCCCGTCTTAATGTACGAGTCATAGAAGCATTCATTCAACTGATTTGTTCAAAACGGCAGATTCGTTCTGGAACTAAGCAACTAGGTCACTGAATCACTAATATCAGAAAGATAACTCTTTCTGTGGCTTGTTTGGAACTATTGTCATTGGAGAAATAGAGCAAAAACAGAGAATATTTGGAATATTATGTCTAAAATGTCACATCACAATATTCACTCTTTGTTTACTGAACTGTTTTATAAAATCATTATCACATTTGCAATCGCGTCAATATTCTGGAAATAATTTTTTAATATCATATGTTATAGGATAATTATAAAAATAACTCATACTAGGGCAATTTTTCCACCACATTTTGAATTTTGGGTGCATATTAATTCTGCTGGCATTTTGCCCCCAACCCCCTGATAACATCTAACCCTGTTTTAAAGAGGCTACATGCGATTTTCTGAAATTTAAACTCGCGACTGACACCTGTGGCCAAAAAACGGAACTGCTCTTCCTTTCTGCTCGCTCTCGTACGTGCACACTTGTCATCCGCTGCAAAGAAGTCAACATTATGTTTACAGAGGTAAGAACAGTCAAATACATTGTTTGAGAAACTAAGTTTGTTTGCTGACTAGCGGTGGTGGCAGAGTGATCTGAAACGTTTAACATGAACGCGCTTGATGTCACATCCGCAGACAGCGCGCGAAAAATCCAACCCGACAGAAAATAGGAAAAATAGGATACAGGCTTATAGGTGCACCCACTGTGAGCTGACAAGGTGTCAGTATGCTCAGGAGATGTTTGAGTCATAAATGGTCAAATAAAAAGGCTATTGTTACGTTTATTTTGGGGAAAAAGTTGCATGTAGCCTCTTTAGGAGAAACATAAAACACAAAACATTAACAGTTTTCTATGTTGTTTTTTGTCATTGGAAAGAACGACATATTTGGCTTTAAAGCATGATTGGAAAGAAATGTGGCAAATGTTATACAAAACATATGACATCATTAATTATAATTTGAATATTGACACAGTAAGCTACATTTGAAAACATAATTGTGTATAAAGAGGCATGCTGTTTTGACCAATATTCTCTCTAGATTTAAAGATAGTCAATTTAACTATAACAAACAGGTTAAACAAGCCATAGCTTACTTTTAGACGTGGTGAATGAAGTTCGACTGTTCGAGGTTGTGATGGTCGTCAGATATCCCTTGCCTGTTATCATGCGTACAGCAAATCTTCTTGTATGAATATGGTCAATTTCTAGTGTTTATATCCAAAAAGAAACGATGCTGGCCTGGAGATGGTTTTGTATTTAGCACGCGCTCACCGCAATGTATGTTTTTCCGGGCTTGTGCAGCGTCACGCAATCGCGCAGAATCTGATGACTGGCGTCAATGGTTCCGTTACTTTCATTTTGTTCATCAATGGATGTTGCGATGATTTATATTAAAATGTATATCAAGTCATTCTCGAGTCATACAGTTCAAGTCAAGTCAAGTCTCAAGTCAAAGTCAAGTCGAGTCATTTTCTTAATTTAGTCAAGCAAGTCTCAAGTCCTTAAATTTGCGACTCGAGTCTGACTCGAGTCAAGTCATGTGACTCGAGTCCCCCATCTCTGCCAGGATGTGAAAGCGTGTTTCAAGATACGCAATGGAGTAGACCAAACTAATTAACAGAGAGGGAGTGCAATACACTCACAAAACACTTGTCGGCCGCGCCCGCGCTATCAACTCACTCATCCATTTGCGTAGAAAAGAAATGAAATGATTTCCATAATTTTTTATTATTATTTATATATTAGTGTACCGGGTGGGCCGGCCCACTTTGGCCAGCGGCCCACCGGGAAAAGTCCCGGTGCTCCAGATGGCCAGTCCGCCCCTGGCTTGGGATTTGACAGTTACGGACTGCGCTGCTGTGATAGCCTGTGAAATGGAGATGAAGATCACTCACTGGATAAAGGGCTGAATTTGGATCTCTTTCTTGCAAACGTATGGATTCTAAAGATTTGGATTATATCAAGTATAATAAAATTGATGTCTTTTGTGAATTTATGTTGGGTTTTGGTGTATTATTGTTCTATTGGAGAAAACGCATTGTGTGTCTCACTGTAAATAAACTAAATATTAAAATGGTTAAACGATTAAATAAGGTATTTTAAGGTTTTAAAGTGTATTCTTTTTTAACTGCATGTAGGCTAATCGTTTTTGTGCTGTTAATACGTAAACATTTTACATTTTAGTGCTGTAAATACGTCAGTATTAACGTTATACGTTTCTGTGTGTATAAAACGTAAGTAAATGTACGTATGGTAGAATTACACTTTACGTAAAAATACACACGTATTCTCATGAGATCACGTTGAACATTCTCAGTAAGTAAAGTGCAACTGTACTATAAAAGGAAGCCTTTTTATTTCCATGGAATTACTGGGATCTTACCCAATAATCTGTAATAGCTACAGTTACGTAGCTATTACAGATTATAGGGTAAAATCCCAGTAATTCCATGGAAATAAAAAGGCTTCCTTTTACAGTACAGTTGCACTTTACTTACTGAGTAAATTGTCATGTTTTCCTTGGTAACGTTGCAGGACATACGAGGTAAAAAATTGTGACTATATGGAAAAGGGATAATCAGGTTATATGGTACAATTCCGGTAATACCATGGAAATAAACAAGGCTTCATTTTACAGTACAGTTGCACTTTACTTACCAAGTAAATTGTAAAAACATCTGCAAGAACATACCCAGTATTTAAGATGTGCCATGACATTAGGGAAAACTGTTCCTGCGGGGTAGTTACCAGGTAAGTGTAAGGTAAATTATTTGATAAACCCTCTATAAATGGGTGTAGCAATGAACAACAACTATGTAAGACAAGGTAATTTATTGGAAACTACCGTCTTAATTTCAAGATAGTAATAAATAAACATGGACTGTTACCAACATAACCCTAGGATAACTACAAACCTAACTTGAATTGATGGGTAATACTGGAGGTGTTTCTAAAAATTGGCTGCCTACATTCTGAGGAAGTACACAATTAAATCTGAGTTATTACCAACCTAAACAGGTAACAAGTACAGAGTACTTTGTTGAGTTGATATTTAACAGTGGTGTTTTTTCCCCCTGGTAGTTTCTCTGTAATTGCATACTAATCACCTTAAGTAATTACACACTAAAATACTATAATTTACCATATGCTTACCAGGTAAATACTTAGTAATTAGTTTGTAGTTTCTCTGCATTTACATACTTGTTACCTGTGGTAATTACCAATAACCAACTATAACTTACCATATATTTACCCGGTAAATACCTAGTAATTAGTTTGTAGTTTCTCTGCATTTACATTCTTGTTACCTGTGGTAATTACCAATAACCAACTATAACTTACCATATATTTACCATGTAAATACCTAGTAATTAGGGGACTGTAAATGGAAGGGTTACCGAAAGGGAATTTGGTTAATGTTGTTTAAACAAATGATACATACATATAGACTATTATTTGAACGAACAGTGAACTTTTATATATCTCTGTTTGTAGGCTATAAAAAAAAAAAAAAAAAACAGCACAACGTATTGTAAAAAAAAAAAAAAAAAAAAACGTTTTTAATTATTTCAACAAGAATGAGACTGATTAAATATAAAAATAAACAAACACAACAGAATAGAACAAACTTTTAGAACAAAAAATAAAAAATAGCCTATGCCTATTAGGCTACAACAGAATTGGTTAAATTTAACGAAAGCAAAAATTAAATATGTTATAACTGCTTCCTTAACCTCACCAAAGAATTAGTTATAAATCAGATTTTTTTTATAGGGTGGGATTCACTAACTATATGTTGTTTAAGGTACATTGGAAGTGTTTATTACCAATCTTAACAAATCTGTGACATGCAGAAAACAATAAATAAATACTTCTCATTCCTTGCAACTTTTTATCTTTCAAAACCCTTTCATAGACACACAAAAGATCTTACATGTTTTTCCACTCAAGAACCAGCAACATATAAATGAAAGTCTTATCTGTTTTTGACTGATGATAACGATGAAGATGACGATGACAAGGATAATGACATTGAAAGTTCATTGACCACACTATAGAAATCAATGTCCATGAACGCTCAGGTCCAAGAATGCAAATCCCAAATCTTCCCAATGCCAACCTTAGTGTTGATACCAAATATGTGGTATAATCCTGAAGAATAACAAATTTTAAGAATCTATTTCAAATATGTTTTAGATCTGCTTATCCTATTTCCTTACATAACATCACATAAAAAACTAAGGTGAACTATACTGTATTGGGCATTCAAGGTGAACATGAGGGCATCCATTTACTGATTAGATTTAACAGTTTCCTTTGAAGGGGTTTTGTTAGTCTTTGATCTTTCTACTAAGAGTTGAACTATGTGTGAATGTTTACCTAGTCTTAGTTCTCGTGACCATGTGTTGTTTATACAATTTGGGGGGTACCATTATCTCAGTTGGGGGTAATTGCCTCTATTGTCTTTAGATGATTAGATTCAGTAGTCATCTCTAAGGCTGTGTGTAAGTTCAGCACCTTTAAGGACAGCCCACTGAATTGCCTATAAGATACCATTTAAAGTTCCCTCAGTCAGATCATGTTGGAAGTACTACAGCAACGTACAGCGGAGTTCTCAATAAAGAATAACTTCCGTTGAACGCGATCCCAACTGTCTCCTGCTTCGATGAACGAAAACTTTCCAACAGATGGTGCCCTGTGACCCGGATGGAGAAAAAGGAAACTCAAAGAACTTCAAGCTCAAAGAACTGAATCTTGAAACTTCAAGCTCAACAAAAGATCTGACAAAGATTGCCAGACTGAATCTTTCCAGCTTCCTCCAGATTGAAAACTTCAAGCTCAAAGATCTCAACAAAGCTGAGTGAGTTCCAGACGAAATTTTTCTGTACAACCAATGATTCGGTGAGTTTCACTCCATTCAAAGAACCAATGCAGACCAGTACAATTGTTTTTCTCTGCGCCGTTCAGAGAAGCAGTTAACAAACAGCTGTAGAGTTTGGTTAACTAAAGATAAGCCTCTAAAAAAGTTTTTCTTTTAGAGATGAAATTTATCCCCTGTTGTTGGCAGGGAAGATTAACAGTTACATGTTAATATTGTATGTATGCTCTTAGAGAAGACCTATCTGTAAGCTAGAGAAATTTAGCCTCATGTGCTAATAAGATTGTACCCTCTGTTTGTAAGACAGTAGAGAGAAGTTTTTTTTAGTGTTTGTTTGTGGTAACAGAAATTCACAAAATGTTTAGGAAAAGTACTAGACAGATTACACCTTTTTGGACAGATAGTGAATTCAAGTCTTTGTTATCAGAGCACATGGACTCAATCGTGACTGAGGAAGTCAGATTGAATTTGACAAAGAAATTTGGCATTGATGCAGACAAAGTATGGTCTATTGAAGATTGTAAAAAGGTGCTTGTAGCAAGCATCCGCAAAAACAATGTGAAGGGCATTATTTGTTGTCACAGAGAATGTTTTAGCTACAGAACAGTATAAGCGCAACTCAGAGCTAGAGAAACAGATCAAAGAGCTCCGTGCTAGATTATCTTCTGTGACTAAGAAAGTAAACCGCAACAAAGATGCAGAAAAAACTGATGTGGAAGAAGTTAGTCAGCCTGATAACAATTATCCTGACTTAAAAGCTTTCTTTGAAACAGATGTAGCCGTCCAATCAGTAACTGATGAGCCTGTAGATTCAGTGCAGGTTTGTGGGGCCAGGAGAAGATCTCAGGGAACCGAAAGTGTTACTCCCAGCTCTTCTGTTGTCCAAATACAAACTGTTGCCAAAACATCTTTAGGTCCTAATGATATAGACTCTCCCAGAGTTTACCCTCAGCACGCACAAATTTTTCTGAATTTAGAAGAGCATTGATCAGTAAAATGCATCTTTATGACATGTCGTTGCCAGAAGTCACACAGCTGATGTCACAAATTCTAACTGAATCTGAATTCAACAATTTTGAGTCTGCTGTTACTTCCGAACTGCAACATGTCAGTAAAGGCGATTTGAGAGAAGGTGTTTTGAAAATCCTAAAGAATATCTTAGGACCCAAAATCGATTGGTCGAAAATTACCAATTGTGTACAGAAGGGTGAAACTGTTTGTGAGTACACAGAAAGATTCTGCCAGACCGCTGCCGTTTACAGCGGAATTGCTGACACTTCAGAGAAGGTGCTAGGTGATAATGGTCCCCTAGTTCGCGCATGGTTTCAGGGTCTTCTGTCAGAACATAAAAAGGCATTGCCTTACTTAGAACTAACATGGTCCAGTAGAACCCTGCAAAACAACTTGGACAAGTTAGCTACTTGGGAAAGAGACTCTGATGTCAAGGCAAGGCTAAAAATTGCAGCAGCATCCTTTAAGGTCAATTCAGAGAAACAGAAACGCAAATATCCTAGAGAAGCCAGTTGTTCTTACTGTGGCAAGCATGGACATTTTGGAAAAGAATGTAGGAAAAACAAAAATAACTTTAAAGAAGTTAACAAGGTTACTCAGCTTCTGCTTAGCCTGCTTGATATTCTGAAGCAGCCCCTCCCCTCCTCGTTAAACTCGTGGGGCAACTTTATACAGTGTTAACCATTTAGGCTGTGAGTGCTTAATTTCCCCAGTAACTCACAACAAAGATGAAAGACTTATTTTTGTTTAATATAACAAAAGGAAAGTGACTGTCTCAGCCTTTCTTTGGGAGACATTAAGTAAGACTCACAGCCTTAAATGTTATACCACAGAAATGTTCCAGTCAGACCCCCATGCTATATATGATGTCTATTAAGACTGATGTTTCACTGGAGAATGGAAATGTGCCAATTTTCTCACACACTGTACAGTGTGCATGTAACAGATTGGAAGTCTGTTAATTTTAAATAAATCTAGATTCCCAGCCACACCAACACAGAGAGAAAGACACAAGAAATACCAAAATAGTATTTTACTATTTTTTGTTAAAAGTTAAATTTAAAAGGGCAGCAAAATCACAATTTCCTCCTCAAAAACCAGGGGAGACAATAAAAAAACATGAATTGTCCAATATTCTGTCCCAGGGTGAAACAATACCCAAATCCAGTCAAATCTGGATTTAGCTCCGTGTTTCCCCAGCCGCCGGCAAAGAATGTCTGTTTCAGCGAGACCTCAAATAGCCGATTCCAATCCCGAAAAATCCCGGACCAGGATTTCCACGGCGCCGCTCTGCGTCTGTCAGTGGAGAGATCGTGAAATCAATGGGCAGCTTGCTCGTAGCCCGGCAACTTAAAAAAATCTTAGACGACTAAAATGACAACTTTCCTTTCCTACTTCGAGTGGGCTCATCAACAATGCTATCGTGTCTGCTGCTCTGCCGTCGGCTCCTGGATCTGACACCTTAGCAGAAATGGACATCTAAGAACGCCTCCTTTAACTCGGATGTTAAAAACACACGCGCATCAGCGTGAAAAAAAAAGAACCACTTCCCTTTAGTCAGAGTTTTGTGAGCGTTGACACTGCAGAGTCTGGGATTCGGCTCCACCAGGCGCAGGAGATCCAGCCAGCAACAACACCGAGGGAAAAGATCAGCAAAAGTCCGCTTCAGCACACGGCTCGTTCATCTGTCCAGAGCATTCTCTCTGCCGGTAAGAGATCTAGCGTCCTTTTTATTGGGAGTGATCTGATCAGCTGGCCAATTAGATCGCTGATGTGATTGGGGTTCTACAGGTGTGTCAATTAGTGTTTGTTGTTGTTGCAGTTTGTGAAGGAGGAAAAACAGTACCATCAATGGTCCAGCAAAATCACAGCAAACAAGGAAAAACCACAGCAAACAATATAGAAGTGAATCCACCACAAACAATATAATAAATTAGTCCACAACAAACAAATATGAAAGTTAAGGCAGAAATTGCTATATCAATGAATAACAATTTCCAAAATAAAGTAAGGTTAACCAATCAATCACACTGCTCCACTTATTTTGTATTATATGACATGCACACAACAGGGACAGAATAGGACACAAAGACCAGTGTGGAGCCCATGGAAGAACCGAAGTGCAACAGGCCTCGGGGGTCAGCCATGTGGTGAAGATTTCCTCATCCCCCCTCTTATCCCCACCTCACTGGTCCATAGGTGTCAAATAAATTAAGAAATAGGGAAAGAATGAAACAACAACAGCAGACTCTGAAAAAGATACAACCCGTATTTAAACAAATACTGCTACAACCCTAGTGTTTGAAGAAATACTGCTCTGTCGTCTCTTGTTTTCTTTCTTACTCTGTGCAGATAAACACTTGTCCCGAGACCCATATGCAACGACCGTCACACCTGCATATGAAGCCACAACCTCAAGACGACGACTGCTGAACGAACAAAAGAAAAAGAAAAAATACACAACGCAGAGATCTACGGGAACTTCAGTCATCCATCAGAGAACTTGAACAAACTACAACAATACATTCTTGATCTTTACAACATATGACTGAACATAACTCTTCATGGTTCGGAAACCTGTTAATATCAAGTGTGTCAACCAACAAATGACTCACGTCCAGTACAAGGAAATAACAGTTTTTAACCAGAAAAGACAATTACTCGTAAGGACTTCACGGACCCTAATTGCATGTTTTGTTTCTGTGTCAGCATGCAATTACAGATGAACAACACAGATCATGCTTGTGCCTGTAACTTTTTCAAGTTACAAGAATGAACTTTTAAGTGTCTAAATTTGTATTTTGTGAGAGTTTTTAAGAACTCTCAAACGGGGGACTGAAGAATAACAAATTTTAAGAATCTATTTCAAATATGTTTTAGATCTGCTTATCCTATTTCCTTACATAACATCACATAAAAAACTAAGGTGAACTATACTGTATTGGGCATTCAAGGTGAACATGAGGGCATCCATTTACTGATTAGATTTAACAGTTTCCTTTGAAGGGGTTTTGTTAGTCTTTGATCTTTCGACTAAGAGTTGAACTATGTGTGAATGTTTACCTAGTCTTAGTTCTCGTGACCATGTGTTGTTTATACAATTTGGGGGGTACCATTATCTCAGTTGGGGGTAATTGCCTCTATTGTCTTTAGATGATTAGATTCAGTAGTCATCTCTAAGGCTGTGTGTAAGTTCAGCACCTTTAAGGACAGCCCACTGAATTGCCTATAAGATACCATTTAAAGTTCCCTCAGTCAGATCATGTTGGAAGTACTACAGCAACGTACAGCGGAGTTCTCAATAAAGAATAACTTCCGTTGAACGCGATCCCAACTGTCTCCTGGTCTCTGCTTCGATGAAAGAAAACTTTCCAACAATCCCTTCAGGATCCGCAGCAATAAGCCACATGGCCTCTAAACTCACTTCATAGAGTTTCAGACAAGGGTCCAGACAGGCATGTGCAACAGAAAGACAAATCCCACAGAATGTGAAGTCCTTCTACAAAAAATAATCACAAGAGTGAAACTCTTGCTCTAATTAAACATAAATCGCCCTCAATTAAAATGTAAAAACAGATCAAATAATTATTTGTTGAAATGTTGCGATATTGTTTTGTTTAAGTTCATAATTATTCTATAAATATACAGGGTGGTGATGGTGCAGTGGATAAGACACATGCCTTTGGTTTGAGAGACCCGGGTTCGAATCCACTGTGAGACACCAATGTGTCCCTGAGCAAGACACTTAACCCCTAGTTGCTCCAGAGGCGTGCGACCTCTGACATGTATAGCAATTGTAAGTCGCTTTGGATAAAAGCGTCAGCTAAATGAATAAATGTTAAATGTATAAATGTTATTTAGTTTAACAGCAGCACGAAATACCTACTGTGGTACGAGATTTATTTGAATAAGTAAAAATAACTGCCTTCTGCTTAATTCACAAATCGCACCCTGGTTTTAAGATCCCTGTGGAATTTAATATTCAGTTGAAAATTATTTTCATGATAACAAATGAACATGAGTTTAAAGTTTGTATTTTGTTTTGCTTGGAAAAAGCTGGCCTAAACCGAAGTAGCATTTTAATTCTTCAATTAGTCTATTGAAATATTTAGTTAATAAACTTTTTATGACAGAAATATTACGTAGCCTAAATGATTTAATTCCTTCATTATCAACACTTTAATAATGCTAATGTCTAAGTCTGAATTGCAACTTCTCTTTGTCTCAGACGCTCCTCTCCTCTCAGAGCCTGTGGGGGGTTTGGAAGGGCAGTTCAGTGGCTTTATCGTGGGGGTGCAGGACAATAGCCTATAAGTGTTAATGTCACGTCTTTCATATGGAGAGTGTCAGATAGCCAGCCTAATGATACTGAACAGGCAAAAGCAAAATTCCTTTCAGAATAAATCTCTCAATGTGTCCAAATAGGCCCTATCTTAATTAAATTACAAATATTGTAGCTAATGTAGCTATTTAAAGGTTTTTCCTTTAAAAAAATCAATTGAAATATTCAATCCAGTTGTTTCAACTGGTTTTGTAGAGTTTTAGAATGTTTGAGCAGTGTGAATGATTGTCAACAATCTGGCCTTATTTAAACATGAACTGTTGATGAAATGCATTCATGCCAACTAAATGATACAGATCGCTTTAATTCGCTATCAACCTCGTTTTTGTCACATTCACTGTCTGTCTTCTCCGCACTACAGTTTCCAGAATCCTCCGTCTTCATCACCTTCACCTGCACATCGTCATCATCATCCTCATCACCTGTGTTCATCATCTGCATCACCTGTCTTGTGTTCATCTGTGTGTGTATTTAAGTTCCTGGTCTTCACTTTTGTTGGTTATTGTTTGTGCACTTGCACACTGTTTCGTGCTTTTTTGGATTTTGCCTATGGAAATAAATATTGAGTATTTTGTATCTTCGCTTGACCTTCGTCTTCTTCATCCACCCGTTGACATTACAGATTTATTGTGGCCTAAGGTGAATTCAACAAGGCATTCTTTTTCTTTGAAGCAACAAAGTCTAAATAATGTTACAGTTGTTTTTTTGTAATTGGTGTGGATGACACGCAGTGACATATACAGTATTATTAGCTATATGATGTGTTTCTACCCTGAAACATTTCATTTCAATAGAGACCCGGTGCACGCAGTGAGGGAGACAAAAGAAACTTGCTAAGAAGAGATCCAGTGCATCTGTGAGAGAGAGGCAAAGTACTATTTTCAATTTGTAGCCTACTGTTTTAATTGTACACAGCAAAGCTGCAATTTTATTGGCAATATTAAAAATGTTGCAAGAATAAGGTTCTGTATTTCTCATTTTGCTTCGCATATGGAAACGCTAAACTCGACTTGTTTTAAATAAATAAACTGTCCCGACTCTTTATTTAAACCTTGAAATGTGCAATGGGGTTTTAAACTGAATTAATTATAGTGTTCTTTTACATTTTCATTGGTTTTTATATTGAAAGCAATACTAGTTAGTTAGTCTGTTATTTTTTTGTATAACTAAACAATCAGTATTTTTTTCCTGATTTGTTCAATGCATGGATCTGTTTTGAAAATGTTATTTCGTTGCTATGGCCAGGTATCACTGTCAGTCATCTCAATTTCGTGAATTCAATTTCATGCTCAATTTCGAGCAGATTAAAGACGAGCTACGTCTTTTTTTTTTTTTCGGTGTGATTGACTGATAATCGAGAATCTGCCTTCAGCAGCACCTTCGGGTTTTGTCGTCTGTACAGCGCAACAGAGGCTCAACTGGAATGTAGCAAATTTATGTTGTAATGTGCCATTATTAATTAAACAAAACACTTGACTTTAATAATCTGTTACCCATTTAAGCATCAAGAATGGTAAAACAATCGCTGTCAGCCAACATCGGTTAACAGCATGTATAGGTTGTTATCAATGTTTCAATGTTATCGTCTAAACGCCTATTTAAAAAAAAATAACAGACCATGAATAACAAAGCTCCGAAAAGTGTTTCGAATCAATAAATGATCATTTCAGAAGTTTTTATTTTTGACAAATAGCCTATTAAACTACAAACAAAATTATGAGGATAGTGTCACGGTACGATGGTAGGAGTGGTGTAAAAACAAATATTGCATCACAATAAGTGTAATTGTGATTGTCAAAACATTTGGTAACTAAATAGAATTTTATGAAGTTTAGTGACAACATGTTACAATGTTTACATTGTACAATGACTGGTAGGATACAGTTTTTATTATTGCTTGACAAAAATTTCAAGATTTCAATTCCATTCTTGTGATCTGATTCCGATTTTGATTCAATATTGACTAATTTGGATACATGTTTATTTTAAATTTTATTTAAAAAAATAATCTCACCTAATGCTGTAAACATAGAGGGCCCAATCTGCTGGTATTATTAAAGGTTAAAAATAACAAATTAATTTAAACATAATGGAGTTTTTGTTATAATAACAATTATTTAATGACATAAGTAAAAATATAATATGTAATATAGTGCTCAGCAAAATCTCCTCTCTAGCTATTTTTTCTATTCAGTTAACATGCTATGGTCATTAAATGGATTTCCTGAGGTAAAGGTAACGTTATGTGACATAATTGTTCTCCTGCTGTTATACTGACCTCTTTCCGTGGTTGAAAAACACTAATTGGTCGATATTATGTATACTTTCGGTAAGTTGTACTGCGTCTTTAAATAAAAAAGTAACAGATGATCGGTTCAGTGCACTTGATTTGAGGCGCTCAGCGATCTGTCACGTCACATTTACAAGCGCCAAACATATTTTTGTCTGAATTTCGTAATAAAATTGACAGAATCTAAGAGCTGAGAATTAGTTTAATATTAAAAGTACCTCTTTGCTCCGCAATTTTTCTGTGCGTGAGAAAATGGATGTGTGGCGTGAGAGCGTGTGAAAAGTGTCAATTGCGTGAGTCTCACGCTCAATGCGTGAGAGTTGGCAGCCCTGCATGAAGGGACGCACAAGTCAACGATTTGACAACATACAAAGACATACCATGGCCAACAATGACGATCCAGTCCAGGACAGCAAAAACAAGGAGAATAAATAGGGAAGCAGCAAGGCAGGTAACAAAGGAGAGCAGGTGGGAAAAACTAACCAATAACTAGATAACAAGATGGGTTTGGCTACACAATAAACAGCCGAGCACATGGCACAGGGACCATGGGCTTGCACCAAACAGACAAAACACACCTAAACAGAAGGGCACATGTTCACACTCACAACAAGACAAGACACAAGCAGTGTCAGAGCTCTGTCACCAAACCAAGAATAAACAGACCGAAGTGACAGAACTCTGACAGATAGTAGAGCTGAGATTCAAACTCAGACCATTTGAAGCACCGCAAGGCACATGTAGCGTAGACCACACAGCTATCACCTGAACTCTGATTTATGAGTTCAGGTGATTAACTTCTTATGCTTACGCAAAGCCTCATTGATGTGACATTTTTCTATTGCAATGTTTTATGTTGAAATGTTTTCATTATTTATTAAAGAAAATTATGCTAATCATAACAACCTACCGTTCGCCTATTTAAATATTAATTAATGCTAAAACACAAATGCTGCAGACTCACATCGGTTATTAAGTCCTGACAGTGTTTTAATTTTACGATCATTTAGTTTAATTTATTTCACTATTATGTTTCAGTTCATAAATCTAGGCCTACAAACAAATTAAAATAAGTATAAGACGCCTTGACATGCATAGCCTTTCTATATTAGCCTATAGAAAAACTGGGCACACAATGTTAACATTAGGCCTACTTTGCTTAAATTTGCTGCAATAATAGAACTCTACATTTGCTCAGTTCTAAATGTGTACTGTAATTTCAGAATTGGGGATTATGAATTTGTTTAACTATGTTTCACTTGAATTTATTTGCTACCAGTTCTCAACGAGCCGCTGCAGATTACGCAATAGAGAGAATAAACTGACACTTTTCAAAGTCTGTGATTGTAGTGCCACTTAGCGGTAAAAGGCAGTAACTACACATCCCAATTTTACCGCCGCCCGCGTATATTGTTCCTGCATAAAAGTATTATTCTGGTTGAGTACCAACTGTAGTTATAATTTTCTCCCTGGTATTATCAATCTTGTAAGTAAAGAAGTTCAGTTATTACTGCTGTGCTGCTTGGAAATGTCTGGGGTTGAAGCTTTATTTTTCGTTAATAAACAGTAAATAGTAAACAGGAACAGCTGGACAAAGATTAACTAATCAGGGGTGCATTTCCCAAAAGCATCATTGGCCAACTATGTTCGCAAGTTCCGTCATTATCAGCATAGTTCAACAAGTCTGTGTTTCCCGAAACCATCGTTCCAACAAACATTCGCAAACAGCATCGCAAAGTTGTGTAGATGGAACAACAGCTCTCCACCTGTGGTTAGAAGCATAGTTTCTAGTTTGCATGACATGTGGACTTAAAGGACAAATCCAGTGAAAAATGAGCCTAGGGGTAATTAACACATGGTTACCGAGTCGATCGTTCCCTGCGATGCGTTTTCATGAAAATCGAATGTATAGAGTTTTATCTTTAAAAACAGATTAATTCATTACATTTATATAGCGCTTTTCTAGGCACTCAAAGCGCTTTACATAGAAGGGGGAATCTCCTCAACCACCACCAATGTGCAGCATCCACTTGGATGATGCGACGGCAGCCATATTGCGCCAGAACGCCCACCACACACCAGCTTACTGGTGGAGAGGAGACAGAGTGATGAAGCCAATCAGTATGTGGGGATGATTAGGAGGCCATGATGGACAGAGGCCACTGGGCAAATTTGGCCAGGATGCCGGGGTTACACCCCTACTCTTTCGAAAGACATCCTGGGATTTTTAATGACCACAGAGAGTCAGGACCTCGGTTTTACGTCTCATCCGAAGGACGTTGCTCTTTGACAGTATAGTGTCCCCGTCACTACACTGGGGCATTAGGACCCACACAGACCACAGGGTGAGCGCCCCCTGCTGGCCTCACTAACACCTCTTCCAGCAGCAACCTGGTTTTTCTCAGGAGGTCTCCCATCCAGGTACTAACCAGGCTCAGCCCTGCTTAGCTTCAGTGGGCAACCAGTCTTGGGCTACAGGGTGACATGGCTGCTGGCTGACAATTAGCTCATAACAGTAGTATTTGGGGCACAGAGTAAGTAAAAATAAATCGCTAGTTAATACCACTAACACGGTAACATAATGAGGGTCCTTACATACAAACCGAAGCATTGAGAACTTTGTAAGTGTACAGACAGTTTAATAAGAAGATACTTTATAAAGACAGTACATTACGCGTTGACATGCAGGATCCATCTTGGAAAACAGTCTCGACTAATCGAGTCACGAACGCCGTCGATAGGATAGCTGGTCGATAGGAATTACGTTTGTGAAATCTAACGTAGCACGGCGTTCGTGGCTCGATTAGTCGAGACTGTTTTCCAAGATGGCTCCTGCATGTCAACGCGTAATGTACTGTCTTTATAAAGTATCTTCTTATTAAACTGTCTGTACACTTACAAAGTTCTCAATGCTTCGGTTTGTATGTAAGGACCCTCATTATGTTACCGTGTTAGTGTGAGGCTATTTTGAGCCTTGTTAGTGGTATTAACTAGCGATTTATTTTTACTTACTCTGTGCCCCATATACTAGTGTTATGAGCTAATCTGTTTTTAAAGATAAAACTCTATACATTCGATTTTCATGAAAACGCATCGCAGGGAACGATCGACTCGGTAACCATGTGTTAATTACCCCTAGGTTCATTTTTCACTGGATTTGTCCTTTAATAAATCCTTATCTTGAGCCAAATAAGCAAGCTGTCATTCAGTACAACCTGTCTTTAATTTAGAATACATAAAAATGTCATTTATGTCTTTTAGTTTGTCAAGAGATTTAAAGCACCGTTTTTGAAGAGTGCGCATGTGTGAACGTGCTCTACTACGTAAGAATGAGACTATGATTGAATCTGGAAATAAAGCAAAATAACTGAGAAATAGTCCTCGGATGCCATGTTTGTAATTTATAGCAAAACATCTAGCATTAATTCGATCTCAAACAGATTAATTAAAGAAAGTTATTACTCCACCACCTGTGTGACATCATTACCAACGTGATTGAACGACCAATTTGAGACAATACGGTTTTGTGAAACAGTCGTGACTGGCTAGTTGATTTCTTCAACGATGCATCGTACTATGGTAGTGAACCTACGGGAAACGAACCCCAGAAACCATAGCAACTAATGAGAACTCATACAGACAGAAACAATTACAGAACATAATTGAGACAATTATATAATATTATTAAGCAAAAATATTTTATATTAATTATACTGAAAATAAAATTAAGCACCAGAGGGTTGAGGGAATCTTGACTGTAATTAAACTACTTAAAATTAAACGAAACTTCACAGAACTTCAAATCTCCACCAACATGGATCATTTCTGAGGTTCAGTTCAGTTCAGTAGAAGGTAAATGGTTCAGAGTCTGTGTGTGTTTGTGTTTGGAGTATTAAAAGACCAGCGGATGGTTTTCTCACCATGCACACACACACACGGAGTGAGACCTAGTTGTGCAGATAGTGCAAGATCAGGAATCTTTTCTCTCTCTATTGGGGTTGTTCTATAAAAAGAAATGCAACGTTTCACTCCCTCTGGTGCCCATTACTGACGCAATATGCCATTAATCACACACACTAAAGGATTTCACACACACACACACACACACACACACTACATACACTACATACACTAGATCTGACATGTCATTTATACTGGACTGTGTTCTTATACGTGTATAGAGATAAATGAGAGATACAAAGCAGTGAGAAAATCATTCAACTTAAGTTAATTCCATGCTATCGTTGTTGGCGCTCACACATCTAAATGCCTCACAATAGTAAGGCCCAAAATATCATCATAACTGTACTCTGAACTGTACTCACAGAAATAAGGAAACTTGGCTATCAGCGTTTTAACACGGCATTTTAAAATGAAAACAATCCTCGTCCATACTGCCCACTGCATTTCAGAGAAAGATCTCCGTCCACACTACACAACTGAAAACGCATGTCACATGACCATTCATGCACACTGGGCATGCGGGTAGTGTGAACAGTTGCCTATGTAAGGATGATAAAAATGATGTAATACTGATACATTGAATGGGTTGATATAAGTTAAAAGATACTTAAAATGGTCCATAAAAAGGAGAAAGTTAAAATACACTTATGGTCTGTAGATCGGTAATCCATTGCTTTTTGGGTAAAAGAGGCTAAAGAGATTAATAGGATAAAAAGACGATCTGTGTTTAAAGTGCTGTTTTATTTAACTTCTATAACATTTTGTGGAAATGCACCTTAAATTACAATATGCAGTGTTTGCTTGTTTACATAAGTTTCTCAGTTTGTGATTGGAGGATCTGTTAACGATTGCTAATGCCTCGTTCAGCTTGTGTACGGAACGTGTGGCTTACGTTCGTCCATTACAACATTGGACTTGACTGAAGCTACATCGTGTCCGTGTCGTACTTTCTATTTCCCCTTTTACAAGTAAGAACGAGGGTTGTATTATGTTTGAACGATTTATGTGTTTAAAGGTCCCATGACATGCTACTTTTTGTAGGCTTTAATATAGGCCTAAGTGGTCCCTAGTACTGTATCTGAAATCTCTTTCCAAAAATTCAGCCTCGGTGCAGAATTATAGTCACTACAAGCCAGTCCCAGAATGAGCTTCCTTCAGACGGGCCATTTCGGTGTCTGTAGCTTTAAATGCTAATGAGGAGGAGAAAGGCGGCGCAAGGTGAAGGGTGGGTGTGGCCTTGACCATCTTGCGGCAACGGTACCATGCATGTTTACGTTGGATATATTGCAATGGCACAATGACACGCAGTCGTTCAAGCATTTCAGTTTGACCCAGAATCTGATCCAGATGGAGAAGCAATGGATGAAGAAGTTGCAACTCAGCGGCTCCAGCAGGACGTTTCCGAATGGTTAGTTTAAAATATTATGTCTGGATACGTTACTTCATTCTCACTAGATCTCGCAGCGATGTTATTACTTCTGTTGCGAATTCAAATGCTTTCTTTACTGGATCTCTTATTAACCCCCTGGGGTCGGTGGTATCACTGGCGATACCAGCTCGCTTTTTTTTTTATCAGTTCAAAAGAGATTCATTTTGCTCTGTTGACTTTGATATTACAAACAAGTTTCATACATCAATCGATTCTGTTAAATGTGTATTATTTTTGTGTATACTCACAATAAAAACAAAGTGTTGTGCTTTTTGCCAAATAAAGAAAAATAAACGCGAAGCGAGTTCTGCCTTCTCTCTGTCAGTGAAGTCCATTCTGAAACGCGTCCGAAAATGAACAATAACTCAGCGAATACTCAGTCAAACAGACATACAGACACACAGGCATGAAGCTTGAATTCTCTTCTTTTAAATGAAGTAATTTATATAAAAAACAAATATTCTCAGTTCATGTAATCTGTAAGAAAAGAGCGAGATGTCAGTCGTTCTCATCTCATCTAATTATTTTTAATGTGACTCCGCCCACGGAGAGCGCAAGCTATTTGCAAATGACTGAGGTAATCCACGCAAACCTGTGAACGCCCCCATATCAGCTCGAGAAAACACAAGTTTATTCAGATCATTACTTGTTTACACCGTCTCGCAGCGCTGTGAGGAATAATAATAATTTACATTTACATTTACATTTATGCATTTGGCAGACGCTTTTATCCAAAGCGACTTACATTGCATTTTCAAGTACACATTTACACCCTTATCGGTTCTTGTATAATGGAAAATGTACCTCTTGTATAATAATGGAAAATGTACCTCAGAAGTGCGGGTATTTCGAGGAGCAAGGGATCCGACTGAGCTGAGGAATACTGTAGTAAGTTTTTTTTCCTTCTCAAGTGAATCGCGTTTCTGTTTGTGAAGGAATGAACAGCAGAGATGCGCGCTGTTTACCACAGCTCGCAAAAAGACAGTTTAAATTTAAATTGCGTGTGTGAATGAATGATGATGTTTTAGCAAACTGTATTGCTATACTGAGATGAGTAAAAATCGACTGAAATATGTTGAAATAAAATGTAGGCTATTTGTATAAGCAACGTATTAAACTGCAAATTAACATTTATATGCCCTAATATTTCATAAAAACAACGTTACAGTCAGGCGAAATATGAAAGACAACATTTTGTTGATGTTTGGGTACATTTGTTGATGTTTGATGTTAGATTTGGGTACAGTTTTTACTGTAGAATATACTGCCACATCAAATAAGCTTTTGTTTAGCAATTTCTGCTCATATGTTATATATATATATATATATATATATATATATATATATATATATAATACTATTTTTTGTCAAAAAATAAAGTCATAATAAAGTCTTAAATGGTCAATATAAGTCTTCTTCTAAATATATCTTTTGTCCTTGCATTGTGGCTCAGTCAGTGTCACACCTGAATGAATGGCTCATTATGCAGAGTGGGAACCTGTTTTATACAATTTAAATCAATGTATTGTTTTATGTGAACGATAAAGCAAGACTATTTTCACATAATTTTGAAGCCAGAACTCGAAGCGACAACATCCATTAGTCAAAAGTCTTGTGGACACATATTTAGTATGAGTTTTGTGGTCTTATTTCAGCAACTTTCATTTTTATTTTTTCCAATAACCACGCATAAACATTATTCTCTTAAAAATACAAACATCTACATACATGATGCTCACATATTATGGTAGCCCTGTTTGTGCTATATAGAGTGAATTTACACCTTTTCCATTATCATGTTTATAAATAACTTAAAAAAGCACAAATGTCAGGGCATGTCAAAACATCCCAAGGGCCCCAAAAACACCTTAGACCCCAGAGGGTTAACGCTGTGTACTAACAGTGTCGCATGATCACGATCGGCTCGCGCTGCACTGGTCCAAACTGATAAACGGTCCTTCAACCACACAATAACGAGCAGTTTCGTTCCGCTTGCATTACGTTTGCCATTTGATGTTGGGCAATGTTGTGGTTGCGCCGGCGTCTCTTACATTATGAGCACGCTTGCATTATTATGCTTCGCTCGCTCAAAAGCCATGATATCTCGTGGACAAACTAAAATAGCGTGCACGTGTTCCTACTTCCTAGCTCATTTTCTCATGAGCGGGAAATATTCTCTGGGCGGGCAAAGCAGATGTAGCGGGAGGCCGTTTGAGGAAAAGGGACTCAATAAGTACCTCTACATATCATGCACGACTACGTCACCCTGTTTAGCAGGGAAATATTAATACTCATGAATTTAATAACCCACAAAAAGGACACACACAGGAACGTTGTTATCGAGAAAGGGCCAGAGACGTGGATACAAAGATACAACAATTTTATTGTAGTCAGCAACAATCTTAAGATGACATTAAAAGACTAGGTCATCATGCAACACTCTCAACACTCAAGAAGTCAAGGAGGAAGCCGAGGCTTAACAATGGCAGGTACACTACTTTAGTGAGCACAAGGCTCCTATAATCACTCTTACCACCCTGTGCACAGGTATCACACACACACTCCAATACGGTCAAGCATGAACGCACAGCACTCAGTGACAAAACCTCCACCACAGCACGTGAGGGCCTACTAGCGGCCTGCCTTGAAGCCTCGGCTCCTGTAATGAGAGCAGAAATTACTGCACTGGTCTCAACATACAACAAGGACACTTAACTACAAAAGAAAACACACAAATAATAAACATTTAAATCAACAAACCAGAAAACAATAACACAAATGATGATGTTCAAGATTTGGTACCAACACTGGGTGTATGTAGTACAAAACTGTTCTTCTAACAATACTTTCAAAAGCAAAACAGACATAAGCAAACCAAAACATTCATAAATAAATACACAGAAAAATATATATAAACAGCAAATCACATAACTGGAAAGACTAGTTGGAGAAACAACCCAGCGATCACAAGGACGAGTGCTGGAGAGCAGGCGTCACACAAGACGCATAAATCGAGCGCACATGTTGATGAGAAATGTTATTGCCGGGAAGAATCCGGATGTACAAAACAGCAGGAATCCAAGTGTATAAAGCAGCAGCGTCAAACAGCGTTGCCCCGCCGGTGTCACTGACCAGTCTATTCCTCCTAAAATATAAACATAAAACATATACTTGCAGTCTAAAAAGGGAGCGCCACACAATAGTGAAAGTTTTACGTACCTTCATTTCATAACAGTCGCCCGTCCACGTCACACGCACACAAGACAACACCAAGAGGCACGCCAGAGGAGAGTAGCAGCTGCCAACAGCCCACAGCCGCAATTTATCCTCAAAGCTAAAACGGAATAGTTGTTTACATGAAATCACGCATCTCTGTTTAACTAGTCAGCCAAACACATACCTCCGAGCGAGAACGGATGAGGAACCAGGAGGGGCTGTGCCCGGGCAATGACGCACCACGCAGACGACACCCACACGTAAACAGTGACTCAAAACCCTTTTTATATGGTCCCGCATCGTTATGATTGAACTCACGCCCGAACGCATTAGGTTAATTAGACGCAGCAGTACGTCCCACTACACAGAGAAAGGGGAGGTAACATTTCTCCTTATAACATCATAAGGAGGAGATTCAAGATCAGTCCGTTTGAGCTTCCATTTTCTCAAAGACAGAGAAAGATAGCAAAAGCTCGATTTACACCGATTAAAATTTCTAGAAACTTGGGGACCATATACAGGCTAGGGGAACTCATATTAATGTTAAAAAGCCTCAGAAAGTGAAAATTTCATGTCATGGGACCTTTAATACTGTAAGGAACATGCGGGGAGTAAATGTTAATGATTGTAGTAATTTATGTATGCGCAGTTAGCAGGCTAAACGTGAAGTGTTGCTCCAGTGTAGCCTGTGTGCTAGCTGTGTCGTGGATCGAGGTTAAAGCGTGGCGGTAATGTAACACTGCCGCCGCCGCTTTCTCTGTGTGTATTCGTTTTATATCATAGGGATAAGGTAAAAGTGCTATTGTTAAAGTTTAAGAAAAATGAGTGTTTAATGTGAAGAGTCAAGATAGTTTATATGTTTAAGTGCAACACTACTACTGAAGGTAAAATGTTAAGTGTATTCTGAATTAATAATAACTATAAAACAGAAGTATTTAGCATTACAGAATATTTTCTATTGTGCTGTTTATTTTTCTAAACACTTTACAGGGTTAAGTTAAATCTATTTTTGTTTAAATAATCTGTTTTATTAAATGTACTGTTTTAAGGTTATTTGCCAATACTGTTTTAAGATGCTGTAAATATATTTTGATATATTTCTGGTAACTCACTTTAAAGGTTAACTCAGGTATTTTAGTAATATGGAGTTATAACTGACCAGCTGATATTTTTACTAATTGTGTAGTTTCTTAGAGGGACATTATTATGTCGTGCAAAGGGAAAATAACATGTTTAAGTGTGATACTGTGTAAACATGTTATTATGCTGTTCATGGTAAATGCATTACAACATTGGACTTGACTGAAGCTACATCGTGTCCGTGTCGTACTTTATATTTCCCCTTTTACAGAGGCGTAACATTTGGAGGCACCGCTGGGATAGTGTGCAGCGTGGTTCAGCGTCTACAACAGATGTCCCCAGCCGTCACACATCCCTTTTAAACAACCCAGAACATCAGAAGTAGGTGGCGAATCAGCGACAGTGGGATTCCGATTGTCTTGGGCAGCTTGCATGTGATCTGAGGTATTTCTGCATACCAGGAGAGTTGCTACTACTACCCAAAGATTGAAAGGTGCCACTTCACTGCTAGCACACACACTCAGCTGGAAAGATGGAGTCGACAGGGTTAGAGGAGTTACAGCTTTAAGTAATAAGGGCGTTGTGTCTGTTGCCCCGAGAAAGTTTGGTGGAGCTGTGTGACTATCTAATCATTGCCGGAGCAGAGTTTGAACATGTTACCAACAAGGGCCGAACTGCTCTCATCACACTAATTTCAAACCACATACAGAGAGGAGAGCTAGAAAAGCTTGAGGATAAAGGTATTGCTGACTTACTCCATCTTCAAGACAAAATTTCGGAGCTCCAGATAGCTGGTAAAGCTGGCACATCAAAACAAGTAGGCAAGCAACAGGACGGGGAGGAGGAAAGAATATTGGAGGGAATTGAGGCCTTGCAGCTTCAGTTAGCAAGCGCATAGAAACAGAATGAGGACAATAAGCCAGAGATGAAAGGAATTAAAAGCATCACCCCCACCAGGCAGTCACCACAGAGTGTAGTCCACAGTCCTGCACCTCACCCATGACACAAGGGGCCGGTTTCACAAAGCTATTTTAGACCGGTCTATAGTGTTAGACAAGTCTAAAATTTGCTCATAGACTAGTCTAATGCAAGTTAGACTGTTTCACAAAAATAAAGCCTGACTTAATTTAGACCAAAAAAATTAGACACCTTACCCCCAGGCTAACTTAGGTCTAAGACTCTGTTACCTGCTTGGCAACCAGCAGTAACAATCAGTTACAAACTGCCAAAAGAAAAGGGAAAATGGCTCATCATTTAAACATTTCTTCCAGTTAAATTACATTCCCAAGTAAAATGTCCTTGTAACTGTTAGGGCCGTTACATAGTCAACGCGAGCAACGATCGACGCGCTCCCTTTACTGAGCAGTGGATGCAAGCGTCACGGGCGATGCGTGAAATGCAATACACCGCTCACGCAACTGGGGGTAGTAGAGTCATAGTGGAGTCATAGCTCTGAACGCCCGTCTATTTCGCTTCAAACGCTCGCTTTATATTAGCGTCCTATTCGCCTTGGACGCGCGAATGGATTCAAAATGTTCAAGCGTCGAACTAGACGCGATAGACACGAATTTGGCGCTCTATTCGCGTTTGGTGTGAATGCTGCATAATAACAGGCTGCGATGTCAAGATTGCAATGCTGAAATGTGTGTGTGTGTGTGTGTGTGTGTGTCAGAGAGAGAGAGGCACGGGCGCGATCGAACAATGGAAACATAAAAACATACGCCGTCATTTATACTCCTCCAACAAACACATATTTTCAGCTGGGGTAAACAGCACTGAGCGGTTGAATGCGCTTACTCGATCCGCCATGTTTTTTGTTTTGAAAAGTGTCTTATTTTACCCAGAATGCATTGCAGTGTAGTCCTACTTAAGATAGTCAGAGTCTTAAGTGCTTTGTGCAACGGTCTGATTTAGATGTCTATCTGAAGTCTGACTATCTACTATATCTAAGCCATAGTCAAAGTCTATCTTTGTGAAACCGGCCCCAGGACTTTAAGATAGCTGGTCAAATCGGTGAGCCCGGTCAGAAAGACAAGCTGACTTTTTCAAGCTTAGCACGTCAAATTGAACATGGCTTAAGCAAGGGGTTTCCCGAACTTGAGATAGTAGATGCAGTGATAAGAGCGATATCCCCAGGCATGCAACTCCGCAGCTATTTAGAGGGCAAAACCAACCTGACCTTACCCACACTGAGGCGAATACTTCGATGTCATTATCAAGAGAAAAGTGCAATCGAACTTTATAAGCAGTTGACCTCAGAGGTGCAGGGCATCAAAGAAACCCCACAGAACTTCCTTATTCGCACTTTCGACCTGAGACAAAAGATTTTGTTCACTTTGCAGGAATCTTAGTCAGGTCTCCAATATGACCCTGGGTTAGTGCAGAAGATGTTCCTTCACACTGTGTTAACTGGCCTGCAGAATGACAACATCAGGTGGGATCTTCAACCTTATTTGGAGCAAGCTAACCCTGACCAGGACAACAAAGACCTGTTACCATCCATTCAGCCCAGTCCAGCGATGCTCCTGCTTAAAAGAATGAAAACCCACCAACTCAACAAAAGTCTAAAGTTTCCCCAGCTGTTCTTTCCCAGCTTGAGGAAATTAAATCTGAGATGGCTCTGTTGAAAGATCTTAATGCTGAAGTGTCTCACATTAGGGAGTCCATGCAACAGCCCCAGCACGTGCCTAGACAGCCACCGCCAGCAGGGGGGGCTGATGGCGCATCAGGACTGCAATTCTGAGGTCAGCAGGTGCAGGATCCGGCACAGGGATACTGGTTTACTGCGGGCCCCAGACACAGGGAGGAACTGCTCAGTATCAGCAAAGGTTTGCCCCACAGCCCAGCTTCCCCCCATCAAATCGTGGCCAAAGGAGAAAATGTTTTGGTTGTCAACAGAGTGGAGCTGAAGATTATTGCACGCACTGTTATAGGTGTGGCAGTAGCAAGCACTTTCTGGCTGGTTGTCGAGCAAGGGGACAGAGACAGTTTGGAGGTGAGTCTTTAAACGGGGGAAGGTCACTCGCATGGGACAGAGAGTGACCAGTAACGCAGCAGTGTCCCAGCAATGTGCGCATTCGGGACAGAGGGGTAAAGGACTAATCCTGACGCAATGTGCTTCCTGTAAGAAAGTACTTTACTGTTCTATGCCATGTCAAGTTGATAATTGGGCAGCACACAAAAGAGAATGTCAAACACTCTCGTGTATGACTACAAACACCACTCCAAAGAGGGACAAAAGGGCTAAAAGGGTGCCATTGGTAGGGGGAAAGCACATGGTTGATTGCTTCATCCAAGGCCAAAGTGTTCGGGCTTTGTGGGACTCAGGCTCCCAAGTGACCATAATTGATGAGCGATGGAAAGAAACACACCTGCCAGACGCAAGGCTAAGAGACATAACAGAAATTCTGGATATAACACAGACTTTTGACATACAGGCAGCAAATGGGGAGAGCATGCCATACACAGGTTGGGTCGAGGTAACTTTTAGATTAGCTTCAGGGGCTGCATCCAACACAGAAGTTATTGTCTCCACACTTGTAATGAAGGGTGGCAAGCTTGTTCAACCTATCATTGGGTCTAATGTGATTAGGATTATTATAGACAGTGAACTGAAACAGTCAAACACTACTGACAGGGAAGGGTTAAGTAGAACAGTAAGGACAGCCTTTCCAGGCCAAGCAGCGGCTTTTGTAGAGCAGGTAACTGCTGTTGTAGAGCAAGTTAGCACCACACCAGTGGATGAGTATATAGTCAAGACAAAAAGGGAGAGGATTAACATACCAAAACACACACCAGTCAGAGTGGAGTGTCATGTAAATATGGATTCCCCACATGAAGACAACATACTTCTCTTCGAGCTGGATGTGAACCCCCGCTGGACAGAGGGACTCAAACTATGTGACATGCTCGTAAAAGTGAATAAGGGCAGCAAAAAACCCTCTATTACTGTAAGCGTGCAGAATATTTCAGATCATGACATGATGTTAGCAGGGAAAACTGTAATGGGGACTGTCCAGGAGGTCCAAGCAGTCTACCCCACCTCCATACTAGAGGGGTCCCGTCCTCCACCTTCAGCTACAACAAATCACATCAGAGCTGAAAAGGATCAGACTACAGGCAATGTTTGGGATCCACCTGTGGATCTGGGCCACCTCAGTGAGCCAGAACGTGAGGTAGTTAATAAGATGTTACGAGAGGAGTGTGCCTCCTTTTCAAGAACAGAGAATGATATCGGTTGTATAGAAAAACTTCAACTCAGCATCTCCCTGAAAGACACCGAGCCTGTCGCAAAAGCATACCTCTCTGTGCCTAAACCACTTTACCAGGAAATGAAGGACTACTTGAATGACCTCATCGCTCAGGGTTGGGTGGAGAAGTCTAACTCACCATACGCATAACCAGTCGTGTACGTTCGAAAAAAGGATTGGAGTCTCCGACTGTGTATAGACTTTCGTGAAGTGAACAGAAAGACCTTCCCTGACCGCCAGCCTATCCCCAGAGTGCAAGATATAATGGATGGCCTAGGAAGAAACTTGTGGTTCTCTCTTTTGGATCAAGTGAAAGCGTACCATCAGGGCTTTATGGCGAAGGAGAGCAGACCCATAACCGCTTTCGTCACACCATGGGGTCTCTATGAGTGGATCAGAATCCCCTTTGGCCTGATGAATGCTCCAGCCGCCTTTCAGCGCTGTATGGAAGAATGCTTGGAGGGGCTGAGGGATGAGATCTGTATCCCATATTTAGATGACACCCTGGTCTTCAGTAGAACCTTCAAGGATCACGTTGAGAATGTGAGGACAGTGCTACAGTGGCTACGGCAGCACGGGATAAAGTTGAAACCAAGTAAGTGTGAAGTGTTCAAGTGTGAGGTCCGCTACTTGGGGCGCATCGTGTCTGCTGAGGGCAGTAAGATGGATCCAGCTGATACTGCGGCTGTTAGAGCTTTAAAAGGAGAGGAGGCCACGGACTGTGGGAGAATTGAGAGCAGTCATGGGGCTACTGAGCTATTATAGACAGTATATTAGGGTCTTCTCCCGCATGGCCAACCCTCTTTATGCCCTAATGGAATTAGACCCTGGCCCAGATAAGCAGAAGGACCGGAACACCAGGACAAAAAGAGTGAAAAGAAAGTATAAAGGGATACCATCACACAAGCCAATCACATGAAAAACTGAAAAACATCAACACATATTGGAGGGATTGATTGACTTTCTGGTTGAGCCGCCAATACTTGGATTTCCAGACTTCAACAAATCGTTCATCCTACACACAGACGCTTCACAGCAAGGCCTGGGTGCAGTGCTATATCAAGAGCAGGAGGGGAAGCTTTGTGTAATAGCCTATGCATCTCGCACAGTGACCAAAGCGGAAAAAAATTACCATCTGCATTCAGGGAAACTTGAATTTCTGGCTTTGAAGTGGTCCGTTACAGAGCGCTTTCGAGACTACCTAATCAGCTCATCTTGCACTGTATATATGGAAAACAGCCCACTAACCTACGTGTTATCGATGGCCAAGCTGAACGCAACAGGACAGAGGTGGGTTGCTGAATTAACAGACTTCGACCTAACAATAAAATATCGCCCGGGCAGAGAGAACTGTGATGCTGATGGCCTTTCAAGAATGCCCTGCGACATAGAGACGATGATTGAAGAATGTTCAGAGGAAATGTCCTCCCCTTCTGTGCAAACTACAGTACAAGCTGTGGAAATGAATGTTTCACACACTGTGTGGTCCATTATGGCTACTGGGTGTGTGGAAACGGATGAGGACATGCCTACGCCCCTTTCAAGAGCAGCTCTCTGTCAAGCTCAAAAAGATGATAAAGATATTGGCCCCATCAACACCTGTAAACAGTCAAATGAAAGACCTGTAGGACAGCAGTTAAAATCATTCGGTGCACAGAGCAGGTGTCTCCTCCGTGACTGGGAGAAACTCAGCTTTGATGGAGATGGGATACTTCATAGAAAGACTGCAACCAGGACAACTTGTTCTCCCTGAAATATACAAGTCAACAGTTATGAGACAGCTCCACAATGACATGGGACACCAAGGTGTGGAACGCACAACATCACTTGTTCGGGATCGCTTCTTCTGGCCACACATGCAGAGAGAGATTGAACACTATGTCACTCAAAACTGTACCTGCCTTAAACAGAAAAAACCCTGTCGAGAAACAAAAGCTCCACTCACACCGATTGTCACCACTCAGCCATTCGAGCTTGTATCCATTGACTTTCTGCATCTGGACAAGTGCAAAGGTGGATATGAATACATTGGTAATCGTAGATCATTACACACGCTTTGCACAAGCCTACCCCACCACATCGAAATCTGCCAAAACTGTAGCTGATAAGATATTTAATGATTATGCACTGAAGTTTGGGTTCCCCCTGAGGATTCATCATGATCAGGGAGGGGAATTCGAAAACCAGTTGTTTGCACAGCTGAAGAAGAACTGTGGAGTGATGGGCTCAAGAACAATACCATACCACCCACAAGGTAACGGGCAGGTGGAGCGCCTGAACAGAACACTACTGCAAATGCTGAGAACGCTCACAGAAGAGGCAGAAGTCAGATTGGAGAGAGTCGTTGCCCAAGCTTATCTATGCATACAACAGCACTCGATGTGAAGTCACGGGTTTCTCCCCCTTCTACCTCCTGTTTGGAAGATCACCAAGATTACCTGTAGACTTATTATTTGGCTTGACACCAGAGGCTGGGAATGCTGATCATCAGGAGTATATGAGAAGGTGGAAAGAACAGAAGCAAGAGGCATATGAGATCACAACGGCAAGCGCAAAAAAAATGTGCTGAAAAGAGTAAGAGAAATCATGACAGCAAAGTGAGGAGTTCTGTATTGCACGAGGGTGACCGGGTTCTCGACAGGAATTTGACACCCAGGGGCGGAACAGGGAAGCTCCGAAATCACTGGGAAGATTGCATTCACAAAGTTATCCGTCAGGTGGGAAAAGACATGCCCATATATGAAGTAATATCAGAACAAGGCAAAGCGAGAGGACGCAGGATACTGCATCGTAACCTGCTTTTGCCGTGTGACCATTTGCCACTGGAAATATAATTGAAACCAGCTAAAGCAAAAATACAAATTACAGCATGGACCCGCAAAGGAAGGGAGCAACAACACCAAGAAGCAGACGTTGAGGATAGTGATGAAGATGACTATGGATACTATAGTCCAGGGATCAGCCTCTCCCTGTGATACAGCCCGAAGTAGACACAGACAGTCAGGATGCTGACAAGGAAGTTGAACAACTTTTACAGGATGCTGAGCCTCAGCAACAGGACATTTGCCAGCTGGAGCAGGATAGTGGAGATACACTGACAGAGAGGGACACATCAGGGCAACAGGAGATTATTGCTCAAGAGGACACTGCTCTGGAGGAGAGAACGTCCGTAGTGCAGTCACCTGTTCAGAGTGGAACCCACTGTGGACATGAACAGCGATACCAGCGACCAGTAAGGGAGAGACGACCTCCAAGAGTCTTCACATATGACCAGTTGGGCAATCCTGGTTGTTACAGCACTGGACTCACAAGTAACACCATGCAGTGGTACCCACCAGCACCTTATAGAGCCATGCAAGCGGCAAGTGCATGGATGACTCCAGTACAGCGCTTTGGCTACCAGCCTGTTGTTGTACCAGGGTACTGAATGTGGAACACACACACACCACACACATTCATTATACACTCATTGGTGGACTTTTGGACAATCTGAGTGTTAACACACTTACTCATATGCACATACATCATACACTCATGGATGGACTGTTGAACAATCTGAGTGTTAACGCACTCACCCACACACTCACTCATTATACACTCATTGGTGGACTTTTGGACAATCTGAATGTTAACACACTTACCCATATGCACATCATACACTCACGGATGGACTGTTGAACGTACTGAGTGTTAACAATACACACACATTCATTCTTTACTCGATGGACTGATGGACAAGCCGAGTGCTTACATATACACTGCACACACTCCTGGACTTTTGAATAAGCTGAGCGCTTGTATACGAACTGTTGCAAAGGTGATCTGGTGACATCATATGTACTGTTTAACTGCATTCATCATTACCCATCTGTTGGGTGGGATGTCGAGGACGACATCTGTGCTAAAGGGGAGTATGTAAGGATGATAAAAATGATGTAATACTGATACATTGAATGGGTTGATATAAGTTAAAAGATACTTAAGGCGAGACACGGCAGGCAAAAACATCGTTTTTTTTTTACTGGTCAAGTTTGAGATTTGGGGATATTTGTCTTCAATAACATGTCTTCTTTCAGACTTGTGTTGAAAAAAAGTCCAAAATACACATTTAGGTCTTTATTTTATTACACTTTGTCTGTTTGCGTCTGTAGATTTCTCATAAATTCAACAAAAGTTCGCGTTCTTAATCAACGTGCTGCTCCGCGATCTCTGCCGTCAGCCTGTCATCAGAAGCACCGTTAGGAAGCTCTCTCTCTTGTGTACAATCCTGTCGGATCCAAATATGGTCATTTCCTTTTTATCAGCAACCAATCGTGAAAGTAAAAGGGCTGAATGCGCAAGCTCATTGGCTGATGAAAAATCTTTAAAGCCCGTTTTCTCAAAATGACTTTTCTCTCATACTCCAAGGACGAAATCTCCACTTCAGTAGCACCTATATACACCAAACTTTCCAGACTTGTACCTAGTTATATTATGAAGACATTTACAGAGGGATTTGTAAATATATTATTCCTAGCCTGATTTATATAACATTTTATTCCAAAAAACATGGCGAAAATCATTTTTTTAAGGCTATTGACAGTATTTTCTGATTTACAGGATAACAAAAGTAGATATCCATAAATCCCTCTGTAATTTTTTTCCCATCTAATATGTGAACACAATGAAAAAATAATTTTTAATCTGGCTTTATCCAATACTCAGATATCGTTTTTTTAAATATATGCAAATTAGTGCATATTTGATTAGATATTGCCTGATTTGCATATTTAAACATTAAATTACAGAAAACTTGTAATAATTTTTTTTCTCATCTTAATGTAGGTAATCAACTGGGAAAGTTTCATGGTGATATCTGCTAGTTAAAATTTTTACCCTATTCACCTGTAGTGTCTCGCCTTAAAATGGTCCATAAAAAGGAGAAAGTTAAAATACACGTATGGTCTGTAGATCGGTAATCCATTGCTTTTTTGGTAAAAGAGGCTAAAGAGATTAATAGGATAAAAAGATGATCTGTGTTTAAAATGCTGTTTTATTTAACTTCTACAACATTTTGGGGAAATGCACCTTAAATTACAATATGCAGTGTTTGCTTGTTTACATAAGTTTCACTTTCTTTTTGCCGTAAGTTTAAGTACCAGTTTGTGATTGGAGGATCTGTTAACGATTGCTAATGCCTCGTTCAGCCTGTGTACGGAATGTGTGGCTTATGTTCGTCCATTACAACATTGGACTTGACTGAAGCTACATCGTGTCCGTGTCGTACTTTCTATTTCCCCTTTTACAAGTAAGAACGAGGGTTGTATTATGTTTGAACGATTTATGTGTTTAATACTGTAAGGAACATGCGGGGAGTAAATGTTAATGATTGTAGTAATTTATGTATTCGCTTTTAGCAGGCTAAACGTGAAGTGTTGCTCCAGTGTAGCCTGTGTGCTAGCTGTGTCATGGATCGAGGTTAAAGTGTGGCGGTAATGTAACACCGCCGCCGCCGTTTTCTCTGTGTGTATTCGTTTTATATCATAGGGATAAGGTAAAAGTGTTATTGTTAAAGTTTAAGAAAAATGAGTGTTTAAAGCAACACTAAGGAACAGTTTTTACCTTAAAATAATGTTTCCAAAATCGTATCAGTGGTTCATCAAGTCGTAACAGGGTGAACGGCACTTCTAGATTCGCTTTGCAGCCCTATATCTGCTATAACCACACCATGCAAGTTTGCCAAACCGGGTCGCGTTTCTGTAGTTCGAATGAGACATAAGAAAATTACAAATTTGACTTGCTTTACGTCAAGCGTTACAATAGTCATTATTTAGTTTTCCTTCGTTTCTGATGTCGCAATACATCATACTTTCATGAAATCATGCAACATACTCTACCTTGTCAGTGGACATCGTTCATTCCAAAGCCGGTGCTAGATAAACAGCGAGTGTGCGTGCGACAGTAGGCTGCGGGTGGCAAAATTATTTACGACAGCGGTAATGGACAATTCCGCTTCCAACCTGTAGGGCGACCGAAGAGGAAAAGTTCCTTAGTGTTGCTTTAATGTGAAGAGGCAAGATAGTTTATATGTTTAAGTGCAACGCTACTACTGAGGGTAAAATGTTAAGTGTATTCTGAATTAATAATAACTATAAAACAGCAGTATTTAGCATTAGCACAGAATATTTTCTATTGTGCTGTTTATTTTTCTAAACATTTACAGGGTTAAGTTAAATCTATTTTTGTTTATATAATCTGTTTTATTAAATGTACTGTTTCAAGGTTATTTGCCAATACTGTTTTAAGATGCTATAAATATATTTTGATATATTTCTGGTAACTTACTTTAAGGGTTAACTCAGGTATTTTAGTAACATGGAGTTATAACTGACCAGTTGATATTTTTCCTAATTGTGTAGTTTCTTAGAGGGACATTATTATGTCGTGCAAAGGGAAAATAACATGTTTAAGTGTGATACTGTGTAAACATGTTATTATGCTGTTCATGGTAAATGCATTACAACATTGGACTTGACTGAAGCTACATTGTGTCCGTGTCGTACTTTCTATTTCCCCTTTTACAGAGGCGTAACACTGATTGCTCTAATAATAGCTTGCCTCTAGCACATTAAGGCTGCTGCAGTGTTATAAAATGCCAAGTTTAACTGCACAATGGCTGCTAAAAAGACAAAGTCAAAAGGTAACAAAGCTTGCAGTTCCGTCTCCATATTATAGTTTACATGGTTGTAGAGGCTGGTCTGTTACAGAGCAGTTGAGAGAGACGACTCTGGTCTGTTATTGTCGTGTTCCGGTAGTGTACTGTGCTGCGTTCCAGTCCAAAATTGTCATGCCCTTCACTCGCTAACTTCCCTCCGTCTCGTTCACTCGGATGTACGTCATTGCTTATGTTGCACGAGTGCCCACTACTGGCGGAAACTGCGGCGGGCTGAATTGGAATGTCCTAAGCCCTTGATCACTTGGAATCAGCTATGGAGTTTATTTATTATTAAAAAATTGTCCCTTTAAGAATTTGTTTAATGCAGCATCCTAATGTATATAGTCGTTTTAAATTTAAAAATATATAATTAATATATCATAGAGTTGTTTGTTGTGGTGGTGATTAGACGAGATATGTGGTGACGTCACAATCGTACTGCATTGTGGGACATATAGGTACCTGAAGTGTACATATGAAGTAGACTCGCTCCCTCGGTCAAGATCGAGGGAACGAGGGTCTGTCCATATAAACTTCCCTCGTCCACTTCATGAAGTGGAACGCACTTCAAAATGGCCGAGGGGAAGTGCTTAGGGAAGTTCGCATGTGCGTGTCTAAAAGTGGACTGGAATGCAGCCCAAGTCATATAATTTGAGCTTGATGAACCAGGGGAGGATAAGCAATGATCCAGAAGACCCAATCAGGAAGCGAATATGGGCAGCCACATCTTCCTTTTCAAAAGTCACATTTTTGGTCCGTTTACACTGAAATGCAACCCCGAAGTTTTCAAACTAAAACGGTGTCTGAAGAGTTTCCAAAAGTCTCAGTTTTTGAGGGTCAAAAACTCCATAGAAGTGTGGATGCCTGGTGTAACTGTAGCAAAAGTGATGTGTGTGAAAAAAACACTAGTGTAAACAGGGCCTAAGTTTTTCACGGACGTGATGACGTGCGTGAGTGGTGAGTTTGATTTTTGGGTAATTTTAAAATGTGCTGAAGACTAATTGGTTTTTTGCATAATTCATTATACTTATTTTACGAAATGAGAAATGAAATGAAATAGAGCTTATAGGAAGAATATCAACACAGGCTCATTGGAAAAACATACCTGTGGCAACATTTTTGCAAAACATAAAATACACACCAATACGTACATATCACTGTGGTTTTTAAAAGAATGAACACTAGAGGCAGTAAAACAGCAAGCACTTTAATTGTTTTCACACACAATTCTGATTACAGGGGCAGATTATGGATTAATAAAGACTTGTTTTCACGTGGCACATTGCACAATTATGTTATGACCTCGAAACACTTTTTACCATTGTGCATGATTTGTAAACAAATATATTTTGGATTTTGCATCACTTAACCAGATCCATATATTCAGTTTTACTGAATTACCTTTGAAACTGTTGCGAAATTTGCATGACGCAACGTATTTTGGGTTGTGCAAAAATGTTGCCACAGGTACGTTTTTCTAATGAGCATGGGCTGGAGAATATATAAGGAAAACAATACAGGTCAAAGGATAGAGCCCCGAGGTACGTTGAAACAGAGGTTCCCTATCTGTCAGTCACTTCGACATGGTATCGAGGACTGACACTAGGCACACTTGGGATCCCCAAATACCACTGATACTTCAGAAAAGGCCAATGAGAATGGCTAGTGGAATTTGCATGCACCACTCCCTGCACATAAAAGGAAATGGAGTGCATCCACTCATTTAGATTTGTTCTTCGGAGCCAAACAGTGTATTCATTGCTCAGCCATTCAACTCTGTGTAGAAAGAAGCTGGTATTGCTGGATGTACGGTGCATCACAGCGGCCTCTCTCACAGCAGCACAAATAAGTGCAGAGACAGTTTCCCCAGGGAGCTTCAGCTTAAAAGAGCAGTTTCCTTTCTAAAAGATCAAAGCACAGACATATCTGTGGTTGATATCTATCAACCTTGGACGGCCACAATCTCTACTTTCATGGATGGCTCATGTCCTCACTGCCAAAACATGACCATGGCAAAGTTGCAGTCACGACTCTCTTTTCTGGTTTCAGAAAGGGCACCTCAGCCACTCCCCAAGGTGGTCCTTCTGCAATGTACAAGGCCACGACAGCTAGCACTGAGGGCGATATGAGGGCAACAATATGAGTGTTTCCGCTGGATCAATCCTCACAGGCCTCCTGTTCTTCATCACACACATTGCGCCCGTTGGAGTTCTCAGATGAGTTAGACGGCTCGTCTCATAGCAAGCTTAATTTCTCATTCTGGGTTCCGGATGAGGATGAGCTATCGATAGCAGCATCTAAAACTAGTGCCTTCTGACACAGAAGACTCGGCTAGACTCCCACTCTCAGATGCGGTGGCCCAGTCTGAGAATGATGTGTAGTTGGTAGCCATACATTTGGATGACTGGTATCACACAGCCGCACCCCGCCCCAGTGCCTTTCTTCCCGGAAGTGCATGAGGAGCTTACAAAGTCATGGGAGGCACCTTTTACTGCCCGCTCCCGCTTCACAAACTCTTTCACCCTCACTACCCTCGACAGTGGGGCTATCAGGGAGTACAAGTAGGTTCCCCAGGTGGAGCATGTGATTACGGTGCATTTATTTTCTCAAAACGGAGTCACCAGGCGTAATCGTCCTAGGCACCCATCTCGGGCCTGTAAATTCACTTAATCTCTGACGACAAAGGCTTACAGTGCGCTTGATAGGCCGCCTCTGCCCTGGATGCCATGGCCATCGTGCTGGTCCACCAAGCCAAGGCACTTGGACATCTAAACCGAGGGTAGTTCTGAGCCAAGATTGATGCAGAAACTGCACTCGGTGACTGACTTCACTCTTAAAGCATCCACAGGCCAGGAGATATCCACTTTAGTGGTCCAGGAACGCCATCTCTGGCTGAACCTTGCCGAGATGAGGGAAGTCGATAAAGTGTGTTTTCTCGACACCCCATCTCGCACGGTTGCCTCTTCAGTGACACTGTTGAGAACATTGCCCAGCAGTAAAGAAGCAGACTAGGGCTGCACGATTAATTATGAAATCGCAAAGGCTGAGATTATTTTTTATGCGCAGCTTGTCAGTGACATGCGGCTCTGTGATCCATAGTAAATGCTGCTCCATCTTAAAGCACTGTGAGTTTGAGTCGCTTATAACATGCGTTTAAAAAAGCAACATGCGTCAAACATCTTAACAAACATGAGAAGCATTTATAAACCTCTTGTCCAACAAAAGACAGCATTTAATAAATCAATCAAATAATTTCCATCTTCTGTTTATTCAGCTACAGCGATAGTATGATGCCCATAGAGATTTCCTGGAATGACGTGTGTTGTTGTCTACTTCTGCGGCATATTTGGAGTGTCTGCGTAAGAGCGCCCTCTGGCTTTCAGATGGAGCAGCATTTACTACCAATCAGCCGTGCTGCACTGACAAAAGCTGCACATAAAATAATCGCAGCCTTTGCCAAATTGCGTTTTCGATTTCAATTAATCGTGCAGCCCTAAAGCAGACCAAGGTGATTAAACACATTCTGCCTTGGCACGGTGCCACCAGGCCGTCAATGTTTGTCTGCTCGTTGGCGAGGGCCCCAGCTCTGCTGCAGCCCAAACCCACAGCCAGGCCGTTGAGCTGTTCGCAGGAAAGCGCTGCAACCTACTCATTCGGCAACCGCCAAGAAGGCTGATCCAATCTGACTTCTGACCTATAATGCTGCCTGAATCATAATCATACACTGTTCGTTTGTTGGCCAGAGGAGAACTGGCCCCCTGGCTGAGCCTGGTTTCTCTCAAGGTTTTTCTCCATTCTGTCACCTGATGGAGTTTTGGTTCCTTGCCACTGTCGCCTTTGTCGCCATTTTTCACTTTGGCTTGCTTAGTTGTGGACATTTAATTCAATATTCAACAATATTATTGATCTGCCTGCATTGACACTATTATATGAGAACTGAACTGAGCTTGATGATGACATGACGGTTTTCTCCAGAGTGGCTATATATGTATATTAGGGCTGGGGGAATTAATGCGTTAATCTTTGCGATTAATTTGAGATGTTTAACGCATTAAAAAAAAAAAATAACACAATTGACGCAGCACCTTTTTTTGTCTCGTTTTAATGACTTCCTGTTTGGCTGCAATTGAAAAGGCTGAAAATATGCCGTCCCACCCCTCCGTGTTCGGCGATCATGTTTCATTTTCGCGCAGCTTGCTTAGTAACTTCACGAGCTGGTATTTTCCGCTACGTGTGTGCGCCACGCTCTGCGTTCCGTGTGTGTGTGTGTCGGCGCGCTGTGCTCTCTGCTCAATGTTCCGCTCCATGTTTGCGCTGCGCGTTCTGCTCTGTCGTTAACGGCCCAAACGCTCCAATCATGTACCGATCACGCACTGGAAAAGCAAAGTCCGCTCAAATAACGTGAAATTTCTCAGTAGTAGACTTCTGTTTGCTGAGCTGGTATAGCCATGCTGGGCAACAATTGGTAAAATTACCTGCTCTGATCACATGCTCTGGTAATAATAGCTTTGTATGACTATACTTTATTTTGATAAATAGTCAAAAAATAAATCTGTTAAATCTGAGTATGTTGTATAGAACTGAATGAAGAATAATATACTGATATATTGATGTTTAATATGTTAATATAGGGCTATTTTCTGTCCAATTTGTATGGACATTTTTATTTTTTTTACCCTTTTTTTGCGTGTTGTTTAATTTAATTAGTGATTCTACGTTTAAATATTGATTATTACAAGTTTGGGGGAAATGTGATTAATTGCGATTAATCCTAAACATCTTCCTAAACTCTATTTTAAACGTTTAAGAAATAAGAGTGATGCAATACCAAAATACTAGGCTATCTAATAGGCGGAAATTAATCTGCACGCAAAGTCGGCGGTCGCGTTGAGCCTTTTGACAAGAGAAAAGGCTTCAATAGTTAACCAAAGCTAACCACTGTGGTTACATACATCTTCCTAAACTCTATTTTAAAGGTTTAAGAGCTATGAGTGGTGCATGAGCTGACTAGGCTGTCTAATATGCGGAAATTAGCCTAACCTGCAAGCAAACTTACCTTCGTGGCTCACAGGCTTCCTTCTGCACCGAAGCATTACAGCTATCGATTTTTAACACAACAGGCCTACTCAAATGTATCTAACCTAACTATTTTAACTTGTTATTGTCTAACAACCAGACAGAGTTATCCAAAGATAGGCTTACTCAGTGCCAGTAAACAGCCCGTTTTTCTCCCATAAATAAAAACCTTGCTACTTGGGGTATTTTACATGCACAGTGCCAAGAGAGAGACATAGTTTAAAAGTAGGCCTAACAGCTGAACTTTGAGTCAGTAAAATAATAATACAAACAAATAATAATATAATGGTGGTATCTAAAACATTCAATTTATTTCAAGTATTATATTAGATACATTTTAAAACCTCAATGCACATGTATAATAAACCTACTAATAATAAGCCTAGTAATAAGTAGATATTTAAAATACATCAATAACTGATATCATATTTTAACACAGATAAAATCATAGTTAAGGCTTGCTTTACTAAAGCCCATTACTGAGTGTATTTGTGTTTGTGAGTAGCGTGAGCCCTTGTCTGTGTGCATGTATCTGTGAGGCTCTGTGTGTGTTACATTGCCATCATATTGACTGTGTTATCCTATAATAAGCTAGTGAAGCAAATTGTTGCTAAAGCTGTGAAAGTCCTTTGGGATGACTTCCTTCAGGTCTTGGAGGTGTTTGACACAGACATGGTTGCTGAAAAAAAAAAAATGAATAAAGGTCAAATGATCGTTTCCCTAAGTTATACGGGATGTTTACGTGATAACGAGGCAAGAAGCCAGCTAGCTTGCTTAAAGTGATAAACATGACGGTAAAGGCATCTACTTGTTGAACATGACACCATGCCTTGACATTGTAAGCTACAATCCTGACATAGAACATTAAATCATTATGTTGTTCCTCAGACAAGCACCAGAACTAGCGGGGGTCGATTTTTTTTTCTTTACGCCCCACGAAAATCACGTTAGCTATCTCACCAAACATGACGACAAAACCAATGCATAGTGGCTAAGTAAGTCAACGGCAGGCAATTTTTGTGCTTTATATTCATTATCCTCGTCAGAAACAAAACCATGCATGGAAGATTTCAATCAACAAGATAGCTACTGTCCAATGCTAGACCTAGCAGAAAGAAAAATCTAGCATCCTCAGAAACAATACATTACACCTTAGCACTACCATTACTTCAATATCGAGATAAAACTGTTGTATAATATATAAACTGTTATTATATAATTAATATAACTGAATCATGAATAACCAGTGTTTTGAGGGCATTTACCTCAGAGGACTGTTGCTCGACGAGGATTTCTGTTGCGACTTTCAATCTTTAGCAGACAAAATGCCACGAAGCTCCACTGCGGTCAAGCCAGCCGCCACCTCGAAATGAGCGGTCAAACTAGCCGCCCCTATATTTTGCAGTGCGCGTATACACTGGCTATTACGGTAAGACCGTCAGAACTAAAAACAGGTAATATTCCGCCGAAGGCAATTTCACATTAATTTATTCTGTCTGTCTGTCTGTCTGTCTGTATGCCTGCCTGTCTGTCAGAAAGAAAGAAAGAAAGAAAGAAAGAAAGATTTTAGTGTAACCTCTGTGTAATGTCTTCTGCCTGAAATAATCTCTCGGATCCCGTCAGGTTTGTGGTAACAGCAGGTTTATTCCACATCTGCATTAATGACAAAGGACAACATAGTAGAATAGTCATCTCATGTGGACAAACAGCGCATGCTCTGTCTCATGGAAAATCCTCCGTTGCTCTGAGGATTACTGTATGTACTACTCTTGAAGCTCTACACAAAAGTAAAGTACAGTTTGATCGTATAGTGGATTTAAACTAATAACTAAATAATTAAAACACACCAAATTGTCCCTCTTAATCTTGCAAGGAGGAAACAAATAAAATAAAATAAAACAAATAAAACAATGTAATTACACAGATTTCCTACAGTTACCTTTCCATTTTTATGTTAACAGTTATGTGTAAACAATTATGTAACTTCGTTACAATTCAACATACAGGAGGCAGACAAACAGCAGAAAATACCTCAATCTTATGTTCAAACATTACAACACTTTAGTTTATAACAACATACGGTAACATACCTGCATTAATGACAAAGGACAACATAGTCATCTCATGTGGACAAACAGCGCATGCTCTGTCTGGAAAGACGGCATCATGTTAAAGTTAGCTAGCTATACTGGAGAGATTTTCTATCGGCTATAAAACACATAACCAGATGGTTGACTTTATAAAAACATGGCGAAAATAATCAACAACACATATTATTCAACCAAAGAAATCTAGCTTAACTTTTACAAGCTTTTCAAGTGAGTTAGCATTGTTTAGTCCACGGACATTCACATACACGTTACCTCATGGAAAATCCTCTGTTGCTTTGAGGATTACCCATAATCCTTTCGTCATTACTAGCATTAGCTGCAGGTACAACTTTATGACAGCAGGTGGCACAATAATCCCATTTAGTAGGATTTAACCTGAACCTTTTTAACTATAGCCGCGTTTCCACCGAAATTACCCGGAACAATTTGTCCCAGGAACTTTTTTCCCAGGAACTTTTTTTGCCCCAGACCGGTTGCTTTCTGCGTTTACACCGCGGTCTAAAGTACCGGTAAGGTAAACTGCGCGCAACTGCTCCTCCCAGTCTGTGACGTACAGTAATCAGTTTTGAGCGCCACATTTATAATAAGTATGGAGGAGATTCAAACTGTGCTGCAGTTATGTATTGGTTTACTAACGAGGTAATTAATAAAACAAAATAGACGAGCACTGATACTAAAGCGTGTTCAGAAAGCTTGTATGCGTATAAAATTAGACAACGTGTGTTATCAGTTATTGTGAGATGCTGGGACGAACGCGCAAACATTTCCTCTTTCGCAAATACGCTTAAAAAAAGCCTGAACCCCGTCTATCAATCATAAATAATGACAGTCTTGTAAATAGTTGTTTGTTACTTACCTCAAAGCGCTAACCTCAATCCTGTTATAGTAAATTTGTAACATGGTGTGCCTTGCAATAGATGACAATGTGTAAACATAATGACTTAATAATAAAAGCTGTGGCAGAAAAAAGACGACCACTGATAAAGCATGTTCAGTAAGCTCGTAATGCTAACGTTAGATATAAAATTTGTATGTTATCAGCTATTGCGGACATTTGACCGTGAGATGGCTGGGACAAACGCGCAGAAAGTTTCCTCTTCCACAAATACCCTTAATAAAGCCTGAAACTCGTCGCCAGTCCACCAGTTTTTTAAAAAATTAAATTCCATATTTGCAGACAGACAACTCTTACTGAATGAAGCCATGACACGAACCGCAATAGATTTTTTTAAAAGGGAGGTTAAAAATAAATAAAATGCTGCGTGGAGTCATCCAACCAAAATGCGGCGTGAACCAATCAGCTTGTGCAGCGCACAAGTCCCACCCCTGAAAGTTCCTGAACTTTGAAAAAGTACTACCTCGTGAGCAGGGACTATCGGAGGGGGAAATATTTACCCGGAACTTCATTTAGACCCTGGTTCCTGCGGTGTAAACACATCGAGTACCAGCCCAAAGTTCCTAGTTCCTGGGGAAAGTTCCTGCGGTGGAAACGCGGCTTATGTTACATTAGCACACCTCACAACCTGTCACTGCATGATATGCTGAATTCCAAAATAAGAGCCCCCAAAACTCATATATTAGCTGTTTTGTCTACACATTCAGAAAATCATAAAAATAAAAGTCCTAGCTTCAACAGATCAATTTCAACTCAGATGGAGAGGACACCTTCTCAAGGTGTGAACTACAATGTTTCAGGACATTCTGATGTTGTTTTCCAAAATAAGAGCCCCCCAAAACTCAAATATTAGCTGTTTTGTCTACACATTCAGAAAATTATAAAAGTAAAAGTCCTAGCTTCCACAGACCAATTTCACCTCAGATGGAGAGGACACCTTCTCACAGTGCATATAGAAACTTGGGATTTCATCATCTCACTCTTAAAACTCATTCTTTCCTCACTCTAATTTCTTCCTGCAACTCGTATGAATGTGTGTGCGTGTGTTGTGTGTTTGTGTTACAATAATCAATAAAGTCTTGTTTGTATTTTAAAGAGAAGTGTTACTTGTGTTATGTGCTTACGAATTTAATGTCTTAAACTGCTGATCTAAGTTACCTTGCTAATAAATAGTGTTTCACTATAGTTTGGATATTTATATCCACTGCAGAGCTAGTTACGGCCGGTTCAAATGAACGCTGGACGAGTCATTTGCTCGGCCGTAATAAGTAATTATTTCGAATTCCCTATAAATTAATTAATAATTCCCTTTGAGCTAAATTGACCTGTCAGACCCCTACAGCTGCTTTGAAACAATCTGTATTGTAAAAAAGCGCTATATAAATAAAGGTGACTTGAAAGTGCAATAATTCTAATGAAATGTAATAATAAGCTTCTATTTATTATAATTGATTAGAATTTTAAAGAGGTCATATAATGGTACATGCACTTTTACAAGCTGATTGTACTGAAATGTGTGTTGGCAGTGACTGTACACAACCATCATAAAATGATAAAAATCCATCCAGTCATTTTTTTTAAATCTCCTTATATGTTTTACCCCGTCTCAAATCAAGCCGTTTGATTTTGTGATGTCACAAAATCGACGCCCCTCCCATGATGGGTGATTGACAGCAGCGTTTCAAACACAGACCCGCCCTCGCTCGTGAGCAAGCTGTCTGTCATCATAGTGCATTGATATCAGAGAAAGTCTAATGAGGGGAGAAGTGCCACTCAATAAACTTCCGGTTGCAGTTCCACTCTTGTTCCATATGAGGGCGCTCACATGACGAGTGCAGAATGAATGGAGGTATATGGAGCTATACTGCTCAAAATCCACTTTTCTTAGGATATATTATTTTTTTTGTCTAGTAATTTGAATGTTGTTTTCGAAAGGGGATGCAAAGAAATTACACATTGCTTGGTGTTAGATTTTTTAGAGTCACTTATTTGCTTTAAAAAGTCTTTCAAAATGTCAATGACGTCAGAATGCTGACGTCATTAGCAGAATACTAGCGTGTTATGGGCAACAACAACTCAACCTGTAAGAAATCGAAAAGAAATAAGTACTCGTTCATTCAACTTTCGATCTATAACCCATGTTGAACTTGCAAAACCTACAATCAAATCTGAGATTTCTCAACGGCAGGGAGACAAATTTAGCCGTCTAGCCCCATTGACTCCCATTCATTTTGCACTCATGGCGAGCGCCCCCAGTGGAACTCTGATTGGAACTACAACCAATAGGACTTAATAGGGCGTTGGAGTGAACAGGCTTTCCGTAGACGGGCTTTGATTGATATGCTGGAGCAGAATGGCGTCGTCTAAGCGATTGTGGTGTTCTGTTCTTGGGTGTAATAAGGAACACGGCAGTCATTTTGATGTTCCTAAATCCGAACTGCTGAAGACACAGTGGCTGAGTTTTGTTTTTGAAGGGAATATGCCAAAGCATTGACGCGGGGATTCCCTCGCGGGGATTCCCCACGATCAACGTCCATGCTTTCATGTTTGCGCAAATCATTTCACACCAGACAGCTTTACAAACGAGGGTCAGTAAAGCTGGTTTTGCTAAGAAGCTGCTCCTGAAAAAAATAATCGGTACTTACGTGTTCCTGCTGAACCTCCAGAAGAAGTAAGTGTAACGTTTTATTAACCTTTATTAATATATTAATCTTTGCAAAACGCTTGCATGCTTCAAGATGAATGCGTCTAAGGTTTACACTCAGGGTACATTACAGCATGTTTTCTATGTACTACGTTCTCAATATAATTCATAATCCCACGTTTATGATGAACAACGCGTTATGGTTATTGTGTTTGTAGCTGTGTCCCAATGTGAAGGCTGCATCCTCCGAAGGTCGTATTTGAAGGCCGATTGGCCATATTTGAAGGCCGATTGCGTCACAGCGGCGCGACGAAGGACGTCCCAATTCAAAGGCTGCATCCTTGGAAGGTTGCATTTGAAGGCCGATTGCGTCACGCGGCTCGTTGAAGGCTATCCCATTGTGAAGGCTGCATCCTCCGAAGGCCGCATTCGAAGGACGGTTGCGTCATTGCGCCGCGACGAAGGCTACCCTGATTCAAAAGCGACGCCAAATGCACCCTCCGTTTCCACGTGAAAGGAAGGATACATAAATGGACACTTATGCTGCGTTCCAGTCCACTTTTAGACACGCACTTGCGAACTTCCCTAAGCACTTCCCCTCGGGGGAATCCCTGCCGCCATTTTGAAGTGCGTTCCACTTCGTGAAGTGGACGATGGAAGTTTATATGGACAGACCCTCGTTCCCTCGATCTTGACCGAGGGAGCGAGTCTACTTCAAATGTACACTTCAGGCACCTATATGTCCCACAATGCAGTACGACTGTGACGTCACCACATATCTCGTCTAATCACCACCACAACAGACAACTCTAAGATATATTAATTCTATTTTTTATTTTATTTAAAACAACCCAAACACACATAAACATTTGGATGCTGCATTAAACAAATTCTTAAAGGAAAAAAAAAAATGTAAAGAATAAATCAACTCCATAGATGATTCCAAGTGATCAAGGGCTTAGGACGTTCCAGTTCAGCCCATTGCAGTTTCCGCCAGTAGTGGGCACTCGCAATGACGTACATCCGAGTGAACGAGATGAAGGGAAGTTAGCGAGTGAAGGGCATGACAATTTTGCATTAGCGGCCTATCCTACCCTATTCTACCCCATAAGTCATTGCACGCCGTTGACGACAGCATTTATTTATTTATTTTTAAAGGCGGCCGAGACTAGAGATCGGTGGTGGACAGCAAATTCACATTTAAATGTAAGTATTATGTTTTCATTTACTCAAATAGCTAGCGAAACCAGAATTAAAGTTTATTATAAAGTTCATCTTAACTCCTTCGTCACCATTGCATGGCTTCATTTGTCAGGTAGTTTTAGGCAAAACTTGTGGTAATAACGTTATTAGTTTAACGACCTATTTGTAATATTTGCACTAGTCTATCTCACTTGTGTATTATAAGAAATATCACTCACCCTATAAAGCCTAAAACAATAAGAAAAGCAGTAGATAATGCAATGGGATTTCACTTTTATGTGTTTTTGTAGTGCTGTCATGCAAGCTATGTGTTTTTAACCAAATTTGAGTATACAGAAATATTAAGTATATTTTGCATGTCATGATGTGTCATATTTTGCAGTGTTAACAATGCACTTAAGATTGCACCCCTGTGTTAAGTACCCTTTTCTGCCTTTTTAGAACAATTCAGGGAAAAATGGGTCTGGGGAACGTAACTCCCATACAGGCACAAAATAGTATATTATTTTGTGCCTGTATGGGAGTTACATTCCCCAGACCCATTTTTATATATAATATATATATATATATATATATATATATATATATATATATATATATATATATATATATATATAAGAAAATTAATACACACATATTTGCTGAAATGTATTGTGCTGTTGTTGTTAACAAGCCATGGTTAATTTGCTCTGCCTTAGGATTGCACGTGTCCTGGGACAGGAGAGGGTGTGAGTGGGGAACCCACTGCTGAAACTTGGCCCTGGTTTGTCCTCATGGATGAGGTGTTGGGACAGAGGCATTGCAACAACCCCCCGTCGTCATTGCCTCAATCCCTCAGGACAGACCAGGGCCGAGTTCAGCAGTGTGTGCTGATATATATATTTTGTTACATATATATATATATATATATAATGTGTGTGTGTGTGTATATATATATATATATATATATAAATATAGCTGCGAGCAGCGATGGAGGGCCCAAGCCGGTGACACCGCCACCCCGGTGGCTTTAGTGTAACTAAAGGCACCAGGGTGGCGGTGCCACCGGCTTGGGCCCGCAATCGCTGCTCGCAGCTATATTTATTATTAGGGCCCAAGCCCTGAAAGGGCGAAGGCCCTATTGTTTTCGGTAGGATTATTATTATTAGGGCCCAAGCCCTGAAAGGGCGAAGGCCCTATTGTTTTCGGTAGGATTATTTATTATTATTATTATTAGGGCCCGAGCACCGATGGTGTGAGGACCCTCTTGGAATTGCTCTGTTTATTATTATTATTAGGGCCCGAGCACCGATGGTGTGAGGACCCTCTTGGAATTGCTCTGTTTATTATTATTATTATTATTATTATTATTATTATTATTATTATTCTTCTCCGCATTGAATTGCATTTTTGAGGGCCTAAACATGCTCGAAAACTCACGAAACTTTGCACACACGTCAGAACTGGCGAAAATTTACATCTGATATAGGTTTCAGAATTGGACGGGGCAAAATGGCTCGATAGCGCCACCTATAAAAGTTCAACGGAGTGCGCCTCCCGCATCGTTCCACGTACGTGCACGAAATTCGGTACATACATGTAATGACCTAATACCTACAAAAAAGTCTCTTGGAGCGTAGCCCTAAACACAACAGGAAGTCAGCCATTTTGAACTTCCTCTCAGATTTTTGTGCAGTTTTTGCCATTTTCAGGCCTCGTACTTTAACGAACTCCTCCTACAGTTTTAATCTGATCATCTTCAAATTTGGTGAGTGTAATCTTCAGGCCTTTGCGACGTTAAATTGCGAAGATCTTGAGTTTTCGTCAAAGTGCGGGTCCTCGGCGGCCTGACAAATTTCGATGTTTCGCCATGAAACAGGAAGTTGCTGTAACTCAGGCATGGAATGTCCAATCTGCCCCAAACTTCACACTTTTGATAAGAGTTCTGTCCTGAACACATGACCATGCTCATATTCAGTTATAGTAATAGCGCCACCTGCTGGCAACAGGAAGTGTCATGTTTAACACGTTGATGCCATTCTAGCAACATGTTAAAAATGCCATTGACTTCTAAACATGCTAGAAACATGTTAAAACATGCTAGCAATACTTAGCTAAGTGCTAAAGCATGCTAATTCAATGAAACAGGATGTTGTTGTTACTCAAGAAGGCAATGTCCAATCTGCCCCAAACTTCACACGTTTGATAAGAGTTATCTCTTGAACACATGTCCATGTTCATATTTAGTTATAGTCATAGCGCCACCTGCTGGCAACAAGTGCTAAAGAATGCTAATAAACATGCTAGAAACATGTTAAAACATGCTAACAATGCTTAGCTAAGTGCTAAAGAATGCTAATTCAATGAAACATGACTTTGTTGTTACTCAAGAAGGCAATGTCCAATTTCCACCAAACTTCACACGTTTGATAAGAGTTCTGTCCTGAACACACATCCATGGTCATATTCAGTTATAGTCATAACGCCACCTACTGGCAACAGAAACTGACATGGTTAACACAGTAATGCAGTACTAACCACATAATTATTGTGTACTAAGCATGCTAGAAACAGACTAAACATGCTAGCAACACTTAGCTGAGTCATGAAGCATGCTATTATCACCATTATACAAAACATGCCATGACCATGCTCATATTCAGTTATAGTCATAGCGCCACCTGCTGGCAACAGGAAGTGACATGTTTAACACTGTTATGGACTCCTAATAACATATAAAAAAGTGCCAGCAAGTGCTAAACATGCTAACAACATACTAGAAGCATGCTAAAACATGCTAGCAAACTCTTAGCTAAGTGCTAAAGCATGCTATTATTGCAATTAAATAGGAATTTGCTGTAACTCAGGCATGGAATGTCCAATCTGCCCCAAACTTCACACTTTTGATAAGCGTTCTGTCCTGAACACATCTACATGAGAATATTCAGTTATAGTAATAGCGCCACCTACTGGTAACAGGAAGTGTCATGTTTAACACGTTGATGCCATTCTAGCAACATGTTAAAAATGCCATTGACTTCTAAACATGCTAGAAACATGTTAAAACATGCTAGCAATACTTAGCTAAGTGCTAAAGCATGCTAATTCAATGAAACAGGATGTTGTTGTTACTCAAGAAGGCAATGTCCAATCTGCGCCAAACTTCACACTTTTAATAAACATTCTGTCCTGAACACATGACCATGCTCATATTCAGTTACAGTCATAGTGCCACCTGCTGGCAACAGGAAGTGACATGTTAAACACTGTTGTGGACATATAAAAACATATAAAAAAGTGCCAGCAAGTGCTAAACATGCTAACAACATACTAGAAACATGCTAAAACATGCTAGCAAACACTTAGCTAAGTGCTAAAGCATGCTATTGCTGCAATTTAATAGGAATTTGCTGTAACACAGGCATGGAATGTCCAATCTGCCCCAAACTTCACACGTTTGATAAGAGTCATGGCCTGAACACATCTACATGAGAATATTCAGTTATAGTAATAGCGCCACCTGCTGTCAACAGGAAGTGACATGTTTAACAGTGTTGTGGTCTCCTAATAACATATAAAAAAGAGCCAGCAAGTGCTAAACAGGTTATCAACATACTAGAAACATGCTAGCAAACACTTAGCTAAGTGCTAAAGCATGCTATTACTGCAATTAAATAGGAATTTGCTGTAACTCAGGCACGGAATGTCCAATCTGCCCCAAACTTCACACGTTTGATAAGAATCATGGCCTGAACACATGTCTATGCTCAAATTCAGTTACAGTAATAGCGCCACCTACTGGCAACAGGAAGTGACATGTTTAACACGTTGATGCCGTTCTAGCAACATGTTAAAAATGCCATTGAGTTCTAAACATGCTAGAAACATGTTAAAACATGCTAGCAATACTTAGCTAAGTGCTAAAGCATGCTAATTCAATGAAACAGGACTTTGTTGTTACTCAAGAAGGCAATGTACAATCTACCCCAAACTTCACACGTTTGATAAGAGTTATCTCTTGAACACATGTCCATGCTCATATTTAGTTATAGTCATAGCGCCACCTGCTGGCAACAGGAAGTGACGTTTAACACTGTTCTTGACTCCTAATAACATAAAAAAATGCCAGTAGGTGCTAAACATCCTACCAACATACTAGAGACATGCTAAAACATACTAGCAAACACTTAGCTAAGTGCTAAAGAATGATATTACTGCAATTAAATATGAATTTGCTGTAACTCAGGCATGGAATGTCCAATCTGCCCCAAACTTCACACTTTTGATAAGCGTTCTGTCCTGGACACATGACCATGCTTATATTCAGTTACAGTCATAGCGCCACCTGCTGGCAACAGGAAGTGACATGTTTAACACTGTTATGGACTCCTAATAACATATAAAAAAGTGCCAGCAAGTGTTAAACATGCTAACAACATACTAGAAACATGTTAAAACATGCTAGCAAACTCTTAGCTAAGTGCTAAATCATGCTATTATTGCAATTAAATAGGAATTTGCTGTAACTCAGGCATGGAATGTCCAGTCTGCCCCAAACTTCACACTTTTGATAAGAGTCATGGCCTGAACACATCTACATGAGAATGTTCAGTTATAGTAATAGCGCCACCTACTGGCAACAGGAAGTGACATGTTTAACACGTTTATGCCGTTCTAGCAACATGTTAAAAATGCCATTGAGTTCTAAACATGCTAGAAACATGTTAAAACATGCTAACAATGCTTACCTAAGTGCTAAAGAATGCTAATTCAATGAAACATGACTTTGTTGTTGCTCAAGAAGGCAATGTCCAATTTGCACCAAACTTCACACGTTTGATAAGAGTTCTGTCCTGAACACACATCCATGCTCATATTCAGTTATAGTCATAACGCCACCTACTGGCAACAGAAACTGACATGGTTAACACAGTAATGCAGTACTAACCACATAATTATTGTGTACTAAGCATGCTAGAAACAGACTAAACATGCTAGCAACACTTAGCTGAGTCATGAAGCATGCTATTATCACCATTATACAAAACATTTTGTAACTGACTTTGACATACTCTTACTATATATACCTCCTTAAATGTACATTTCCCAACCATGCTCTGTCTTCCTAAAGCCACCGAGTGTTGATGGCACGGGTGCGAGGGCCCTTTCATCGCTGCTTGCAGCTTTAATTATTATTATTATTATTATTATTATTATTATTCTCCGCATTAAATTGCATTTTTGAGGGCCTAAACATGCTCGAAAACTCACGAAACTTTGCACACGCGTCAGAACTGGCGAAAATTTACATCTGATATAGGTTTCAGAATTGGACAGGGCAAAATGGCTCGATAGCGCCACCTATAAAAGTTCAACGGAGTGCGCCTCCCGCAACGTTCCACGTACGTGCACGAAATTCGGTACATACATGTAATGACCTAATACCTACCAAAAAGTCTCTTGGAGCGTAGCCCTAAACACAACAGGAAGTCAGCCATTTTGAACTTCCTCTCAGATTTTTGTGCAGTTTTTGCCATTTTCAGGCCTCATACTTTAACGAACTCCTCCTACAGTTTTAATCTGATCATCTTCAAATTTGGTGAGTGTAATCTTAAGGCCTTTGCGACGTTAAATTGCGAAGATCTTGAGTTTTCGTCGAAGGGCGGGTCCTCGGCGGCCTGACAAATTTCGATGTTTCGCCATGAAACAGGAAGTTGCTGTAACTCAGGCATGGAATGTCCAATCTGCCCCAAACTTCACACGTTTGATAAGAGTTCTGTCCTGAACACATGACCATGCTCATATTCAGTTATAGTCATAGCGCCACCTGCTGGCAACAGGAAGTGACATGTTTAACACTGTTATGGACTCCTAATAACATATAAAAAAGTGCCAGCAAGTGCTAAACATGCTAACAACATACTAGAAGCATGCTAAAACATGCTAGCAAACTCTTAGCTAAGTGCTAAAGCATGCTATTATTGCAATTAAATAGGAATTTGCTGTAACTCAGGCATGGAATGTCCAATCTGCCCCAAACTTCACACTTTTGATAAGCGTTCTGTCCTGAACACATCTACATGAGAATATTCAGTTATAGTAATAGCGCCACCTACTGGTAACAGGAAGTGTCATGTTTAACACGTTGATGCCATTCTAGCAACATGTTAAAAATGCCATTGACTTCTAAACATGCTAGAAACATGTTAAAACATGCTAGCAATACTTAGCTAAGTGCTAAAGCATGCTAATTCAATGAAACAGGATGTTGTTGTTACTCAAGAAGGCAATGTCCAATCTGCGCCAAACTTCACACTTTTAATAAACATTCTGTCCTGAACACATGACCATGCTCATATTCAGTTACAGTCATAGTGCCACCTGCTGGCAACAGGAAGTGACATGTTAAACACTGTTGTGGACATATAAAAACATATAAAAAAGTGCCAGCAAGTGCTAAACATGCTAACAACATACTAGAAACATGCTAAAACATGCTAGCAAACACTTAGCTAAGTGCTAAAGCATGCTATTACTGCAATTAAATAGGAATTTGCTGTAACTCAGGCACGGAATGTCCAATCTGCCCCAAACTTCACACGTTTGATAAGAATCATGGCCTGAACACATGTCTATGCTCAAATTCAGTTACAGTAATAGCGCCACCTACTGGCAACAGGAAGTGACATGTTTAACACGTTGATGCCGTTCTAGCAACATGTTAAAAATGCCATTGAGTTCTAAACATGCTAGAAACATGTTAAAACATGCTAGCAATACTTAGCTAAGTGCTAAAGCATGCTAATTCAATGAAACAGGACTTTGTTGTTACTCAAGAAGGCAATGTACAATCTACCCCAAACTTCACACGTTTGATAAGAGTTATCTCTTGAACACATGTCCATGCTCATATTTAGTTATAGTCATAGCGCCACCTGCTGGCAACAGGAAGTGACGTTTAACACTGTTCTTGACTCCTAATAACATAAAAAAATGCCAGTAGGTGCTAAACATCCTACCAACATACTAGAGACATGCTAAAACATACTAGCAAACACTTAGCTAAGTGCTAAAGAATGATATTACTGCAATTAAATATGAATTTGCTGTAACTCAGGCATGGAATGTCCAATCTGCCCCAAACTTCACACTTTTGATAAGCGTTCTGTCCTGGACACATGACCATGCTTATATTCAGTTACAGTCATAGCGCCACCTGCTGGCAACAGGAAGTGACATGTTTAACACTGTTATGGACTCCTAATAACATATAAAAAAGTGCCAGCAAGTGTTAAACATGCTAACAACATACTAGAAACATGCTAAAACATGCTAGCAAACTCTTAGCTAAGTGCTAAATCATGCTATTATTGCAATTAAATAGGAATTTGCTGTAACTCAGGCATGGAATGTCCAGTCTGCCCCAAACTTCACACTTTTGATAAGAGTCATGGCCTGAACACATCTACATGAGAATGTTCAGTTATAGTAATAGCGCCACCTACTGGCAACAGGAAGTGACATGTTTAACACGTTTATGCCGTTCTAGCAACATGTTAAAAATGCCATTGAGTTCTAAACATGCTAGAAACATGTTAAAACATGCTAACAATGCTTACCTAAGTGCTAAAGAATGCTAATTCAATGAAACATGACTTTGTTGTTGCTCAAGAAGGCAATGTCCAATTTGCACCAAACTTCACACGTTTGATAAGAGTTCTGTCCTGAACACACATCCATGCTCATATTCAGTTATAGTCATAACGCCACCTACTGGCAACAGAAACTGACATGGTTAACACAGTAATGCAGTACTAACCACATAATTATTGTGTACTAAGCATGCTAGAAACAGACTAAACATGCTAGCAACACTTAGCTGAGTCATGAAGCATGCTATTATCACCATTATACAAAACATTTTGTAACTGACTTTGACATACTCTTACTATATATACCTCCTTAAATGTACATTTCCCAACCATGCTCTGTCTTCCTAAAGCCACCGAGTGTTGATGGCACGGGTGCGAGGGCCCTTTCATCGCTGCTTGCAGCTTTAATTATTATTATTATTATTATTATTATTATTATTCTCCGCATTAAATTGCATTTTTGAGGGCCTAAACATGCTCGAAAACTCACGAAACTTTGCACACGCGTCAGAACTGGCGAAAATTTACATCTGATATAGGTTTCAGAATTGGACAGGGCAAAATGGCTCGATAGCGCCACCTATAAAAGTTCAACGGAGTGCGCCTCCCGCAACGTTCCACATACGTGCACGAAATTCGGTACATACATGTAATGACCTAATACCTACCAAAAAGTCTCTTGGAGCGTAGCCCTAAACACAACAGGAAGTCAGCCATTTTGAACTTCCTCTCAGATTTTTGTGCAGTTTTTGCCATTTTCAGGCCTCATACTTTAACGAACTCCTCCTACAGTTTTAATCTGATCATCTTCAAATTTGGTGAGTGTAATCTTAAGGCCTTTGCGACGTTAAATTGCGAAGATCTTGAGTTTTCGTCGAAGGGCGGGTCCTCGGCGGCCTGACAAATTTCGATGTGTCGCCATGAAACAGGAAGTTGCTGTAACTCAGGCATGGAATGTCCAATCTGCCCCAAACTTCACACGTTTGATAAGAGTTCTGTCCTGAACACATGACCATGCTCATATTCAGTTATAGTCATAGCGCCACCTGCTGGCAACAGGAAGTGACATGTTTAACACTGTTATGGACTCCTAATAACATATAAAAAAGTGCCAGCAAGTGCTAAACATGCTAACAACATACTAGAAGCATGCTAAAACATGCTAGCAAACTCTTAGCTAAGTGCTAAAGCATGCTATTATTGCAATTAAATAGGAATTTGCTGTAACTCAGGCATGGAATGTCCAATCTGCCCCAAACTTCACACTTTTGATAAGCGTTCTGTCCTGAACACATCTACATGAGAATATTCAGTTATAGTAATAGCGCCACCTACTGGTAACAGGAAGTGTCATGTTTAACACGTTGATGCCATTCTAGCAACATGTTAAAAATGCCATTGACTTCTAAACATGCTAGAAACATGTTAAAACATGCTAGCAATACTTAGCTAAGTGCTAAAGCATGCTAATTCAATGAAACAGGATGTTGTTGTTACTCAAGAAGGCAATGTCCAATCTGCGCCAAACTTCACACTTTTAATAAACATTCTGTCCTGAACACATGACCATGCTCATATTCAGTTACAGTCATAGTGCCACCTGCTGGCAACAGGAAGTGACATGTTAAACACTGTTGTGGACATATAAAAACATATAAAAAAGTGCCAGCAAGTGCTAAACATGCTAACAACATACTAGAAACATGCTAAAACATGCTAGCAAACACTTAGCTAAGTGCTAAAGCATGCTATTACTGCAATTAAATAGGAATTTGCTGTAACTCAGGCACGGAATGTCCAATCTGCCCCAAACTTCACACGTTTGATAAGAATCATGGCCTGAACACATGTCTATGCTCAAATTCAGTTACAGTAATAGCGCCACCTACTGGCAACAGGAAGTGACATGTTTAACACGTTGATGCCGTTCTAGCAACATGTTAAAAATGCCATTGAGTTCTAAACATGCTAGAAACATGTTAAAACATGCTAGCAATACTTAGCTAAGTGCTAAAGCATGCTAATTCAATGAAACAGGACTTTGTTGTTACTCAAGAAGGCAATGTACAATCTACCCCAAACTTCACACGTTTGATAAGAGTTATCTCTTGAACACATGTCCATGCTCATATTTAGTTATAGTCATAGCGCCACCTGCTGGCAACAGGAAGTGACGTTTAACACTGTTCTTGACTCCTAATAACATAAAAAAATGCCAGTAGGTGCTAAACATCCTACCAACATACTAGAGACATGCTAAAACATACTAGCAAACACTTAGCTAAGTGCTAAAGAATGATATTACTGCAATTAAATATGAATTTGCTGTAACTCAGGCATGGAATGTCCAATCTGCCCCAAACTTCACACTTTTGATAAGCGTTCTGTCCTGGACACATGACCATGCTTATATTCAGTTACAGTCATAGCGCCACCTGCTGGCAACAGGAAGTGACATGTTTAACACTGTTATGGACTCCTAATAACATATAAAAAAGTGCCAGCAAGTGTTAAACATGCTAACAACATACTAGAAACATGCTAAAACATGCTAGCAAACTCTTAGCTAAGTGCTAAATCATGCTATTATTGCAATTAAATAGGAATTTGCTGTAACTCAGGCATGGAATGTCCAGTCTGCCCCAAACTTCACACTTTTGATAAGAGTCATGGCCTGAACACATCTACATGAGAATGTTCAGTTATAGTAATAGCGCCACCTACTGGCAACAGGAAGTGACATGTTTAACACGTTTATGCCGTTCTAGCAACATGTTAAAAATGCCATTGAGTTCTAAACATGCTAGAAACATGTTAAAACATGCTAACAATGCTTACCTAAGTGCTAAAGAATGCTAATTCAATGAAACATGACTTTGTTGTTGCTCAAGAAGGCAATGTCCAATTTGCACCAAACTTCACACGTTTGATAAGAGTTCTGTCCTGAACACACATCCATGCTCATATTCAGTTATAGTCATAACGCCACCTACTGGCAACAGAAACTGACATGGTTAACACAGTAATGCAGTACTAACCACATAATTATTGTGTACTAAGCATGCTAGAAACAGACTAAACATGCTAGCAACACTTAGCTGAGTCATGAAGCATGCTATTATCACCATTATACAAAACATTTTGTAACTGACTTTGACATACTCTTACTATATATACCTCCTTAAATGTACATTTCCCAACCATGCTCTGTCTTCCTAAAGCCACCGAGTGTTGATGGCACGGGTGCGAGGGCCCTTTCATCGCTGCTTGCAGCTTTAATTATTATTATTATTATTATTATTATTATTCTTCTCCGCATTAAATTGCATTTTTGAGGGCCTAAACATGCTCGAAAACTCACGAAACTTTGCACACGCGTCAGAACTGGCGAAAATTTACATCTGATATAGGTTTCAGAATTGGACAGGGCAAAATGGCTCGATAGCGCCACCTATAAAAGTTCAACGGAGTGCGCCTCCCGCAACGTTCCACGTACGTGCACGAAATTCGGTACATACATGTAATGACCTAATACCTACCAAAAAGTCTCTTGGAGCGTAGCCCTAAACACAACAGGAAGTCAGCCATTTTGAACTTCCTCTCAGATTTTTGTGCAGTTTTTGCCATTTTCAGGCCTCATACTTTAACGAACTCCTCCTACAGTTTTAATCTGATCATCTTCAAATTTGGTGAGTGTAATCTTAAGGCCTTTGCGACGTTAAATTGCGAAGATCTTGAGTTTTCGTCGAAGGGCGGGTCCTCGGCGGCCTGACAAATTTCGATGTTTCGCCATGAAACAGGAAGTTGCTGTAACTCAGGCATGGAATGTCCAATCTGCCCCAAACTTCACACGTTTGATAAGAGTTCTGTCCTGAACACATGACCATGCTCATATTCAGTTATAGTCATAGCGCCACCTGCTGGCAACAGGAAGTGACATGTTTAACACTGTTATGGACTCCTAATAACATATAAAAAAGTGCCAGCAAGTGCTAAACATGCTAACAACATACTAGAAGCATGCTAAAACATGCTAGCAAACTCTTAGCTAAGTGCTAAAGCATGCTATTATTGCAATTAAATAGGAATTTGCTGTAACTCAGGCATGGAATGTCCAATCTGCCCCAAACTTCACACTTTTGATAAGCGTTCTGTCCTGAACACATCTACATGAGAATATTCAGTTATAGTAATAGCGCCACCTACTGGTAACAGGAAGTGTCATGTTTAACACGTTGATGCCATTCTAGCAACATGTTAAAAATGCCATTGACTTCTAAACATGCTAGAAACATGTTAAAACATGCTAGCAATACTTAGCTAAGTGCTAAAGCATGCTAATTCAATGAAACAGGATGTTGTTGTTACTCAAGAAGGCAATGTCCAATCTGCGCCAAACTTCACACTTTTAATAAACATTCTGTCCTGAACACATGACCATGCTCATATTCAGTTACAGTCATAGTGCCACCTGCTGGCAACAGGAAGTGACATGTTAAACACTGTTGTGGACATATAAAAACATATAAAAAAGTGCCAGCAAGTGCTAAACATGCTAACAACATACTAGAAACATGCTAAAACATGCTAGCAAACACTTAGCTAAGTGCTAAAGCATGCTATTACTGCAATTAAATAGGAATTTGCTGTAACTCAGGCACGGAATGTCCAATCTGCCCCAAACTTCACACGTTTGATAAGAATCATGGCCTGAACACATGTCTATGCTCAAATTCAGTTACAGTAATAGCGCCACCTACTGGCAACAGGAAGTGACATGTTTAACACGTTGATGCCGTTCTAGCAACATGTTAAAAATGCCATTGAGTTCTAAACATGCTAGAAACATGTTAAAACATGCTAGCAATACTTAGCTAAGTGCTAAAGCATGCTAATTCAATGAAACAGGACTTTGTTGTTACTCAAGAAGGCAATGTACAATCTACCCCAAACTTCACACGTTTGATAAGAGTTATCTCTTGAACACATGTCCATGCTCATATTTAGTTATAGTCATAGCGCCACCTGCTGGCAACAGGAAGTGACGTTTAACACTGTTCTTGACTCCTAATAACATAAAAAAATGCCAGTAGGTGCTAAACATCCTACCAACATACTAGAGACATGCTAAAACATACTAGCAAACACTTAGCTAAGTGCTAAAGAATGATATTACTGCAATTAAATATGAATTTGCTGTAACTCAGGCATGGAATGTCCAATCTGCCCCAAACTTCACACTTTTGATAAGCGTTCTGTCCTGGACACATGACCATGCTTATATTCAGTTACAGTCATAGCGCCACCTGCTGGCAACAGGAAGTGACATGTTTAACACTGTTATGGACTCCTAATAACATATAAAAAAGTGCCAGCAAGTGTTAAACATGCTAACAACATACTAGAAACATGCTAAAACATGCTAGCAAACTCTTAGCTAAGTGCTAAATCATGCTATTATTGCAATTAAATAGGAATTTGCTGTAACTCAGGCATGGAATGTCCAGTCTGCCCCAAACTTCACACTTTTGATAAGAGTCATGGCCTGAACACATCTACATGAGAATGTTCAGTTATAGTAATAGCGCCACCTACTGGCAACAGGAAGTGACATGTTTAACACGTTTATGCCGTTCTAGCAACATGTTAAAAATGCCATTGAGTTCTAAACATGCTAGAAACATGTTAAAACATGCTAACAATGCTTACCTAAGTGCTAAAGAATGCTAATTCAATGAAACATGACTTTGTTGTTGCTCAAGAAGGCAATGTCCAATTTGCACCAAACTTCACACGTTTGATAAGAGTTCTGTCCTGAACACACATCCATGCTCATATTCAGTTATAGTCATAACGCCACCTACTGGCAACAGAAACTGACATGGTTAACACAGTAATGCAGTACTAACCACATAATTATTGTGTACTAAGCATGCTAGAAACAGACTAAACATGCTAGCAACACTTAGCTGAGTCATGAAGCATGCTATTATCACCATTATACAAAACATTTTGTAACTGACTTTGACATACTCTTACTATATATACCTCCTTAAATGTACATTTCCCAACCATGCTCTGTCTTCCTAAAGCCACCGAGTGTTGATGGCACGGGTGCGAGGGCCCTTTCATCGCTGCTTGCAGCTTTAATTAGTGGTGCTTGCTGAAAGCAAGGCATCACTATTGGTATTGCTCATACTTATTAGTGGTGCTTTTTTGAAAGCATCACTATTGTTATTGCTCATACTTATTATTCTTATTAGTGGTGCTTTTTTAAAAGCATCACTATTGTTATTGCTCATACTTATTAGTGGTGCTTTTTTAAAAGCATCACTATTGTTATTGCTCATACTTATTATTCTTATTAATGGTGCTTGCTGAAAGCAAGGCATCATTAGTGTTCTCTTGCATACTTATTATTATTCTTCTTATTATTCCACACAAAAGTTTGGCGCGTAACTCGCCCCGCACCGTTTGTCACAGACCCCTGAGTGAGGTGTCAAATCGACCGGCTTATTGTGGAGAGGTGTGCTATGACTTTTATAAGCGATCGGGGGTACGGTGTTCGCCCCAGGGGCGAAAAAGCGGCCGAAAAATCCCATTGACTTAACATTGCGACGAACTTTGAGCACTCGTAGCTCAGAGCGAGGATTTCGCAGAAACGTGTGATTTGCCACATTTGAAGAGGCTGACAGGCTCTGTAAGAACATACCTCACAATGGGGTAAAAGTTGCACCCCTGGGGGGCAGGAGCGTCCCAAAGTTTCCCATTGACTTACAATGGTGTAGGACGGCCCATGAAATGGGCCGTCCTACACATTGCATAGGGATTTTGTATTGAACATAGCTCTGGATCACAGTGTCATAGAGACAAGGGGGTGGGCTCATTTTACTCAGACGACCAATCAGTCTCTCAGGATCATTGTGAAGCTATCAAGCGACGCCTTAGCAACCATTTAGAGCACCTTAGCAACAAGTCCCATAGACTTCCATTGAAAGAGATCAAAGGGATATCTCCGGACTGAATTGTCATAGAAACATCGGGGTGGTCTCATTTGACTCAGGGCAGCACACAGCCAATCATGAATCACCTCAACACTTCCTATACCCTCCCTAGCAACCATTGTCGAGCAGCTTAGCAACCAAAACCATAGAGGGATATCTTCCATTCTGAATGCCACAGAGGCATGGGAGTTGGTTTATATCATTCATACTGACAAGCAGCCTTTGGAGTTTTATGATTGGCAGCTGCCAAGCCACTCCCTAGCAACCAAACAGAGCACCCTAGCAACCATTTTGCAAGACCTATATCTCTGCATCAGAACATCATAAAGAGATGGGGTTAAGACAAGTTTGACTCAGGGCAGCACACAGCCATTCATGAGACACCACAACACTTGCTAGCCCCGCCATAGCAACCATTGTCGAGCACCTTAGCAACCAAAATCCATAGAGGATATCTTTCATTCTGAATGTCACAGAGGAATGGGAGTTGGTTTATATCATTCACACTGACAAGCAGCCTATGGAGTTTCATGATTGGCAGCTGCCAAGCCACTCCCTAGCAACCAAAAAGAGTACCCTAGCAACCATTTTGCAAGACCTATTTCTCTGCATCAGAACATCGTATAGAGATGGGGGTTGGCTCTTTTGACTCATGCTAGCAAAGAGGAATTCCAACATGTTACACATGCTAGCTGTGAATAGCTACATGCTAATAGCGATTAGGTAAGTGCTAAATCATGCCAAGAAAATGCTAAGAACTCCAATAGTAATCATCTGTGACAACTACCAACAACTTAGTAACACCTTAGCAACCGCCCTGAACACCCTAGCAACTGCCTAGCAACGCCCTAGCAACCACCCAGAATACCCTAGCAACCGCCTAGCAACACCATAGCAACCACCCAGAACACCCTAGCAACCGCCTAGCAACACCCTAGCAACTGCCTAGCAACCACCCAGAACACCCTAGCAACCACCCAGAACACCCTAGCAACGCCCTAGCAACCACCCAGAACACCCTAGCAACTGCCTAGCAACGCCCTAGCAACCACCCAGAACACCCTAGCAACTGCCTAGCAACGCCCTAGCAACCACCCAGAACACCCTAGCAACCGCCTAGCAACACCCTAGCAACCACCAAGAATACCCAAGCAACCGCCTAGCAACCACCCAGAACACCCTAGCAACTGCCTAGCAATGCCCTAGCAACCACCCAGAACACCCTAGCAACCGCCTAGCAACACCCTAGCAACCACCCAGAATACCCTAGCAACTGCCTAGCAACACCCTAGCAACCACCCAGAACACCCTAGCAGCCGCCTAGCAACACCCTAGCAACCACCCAGAACACCCTAGCAACTGCCTAGCAACGCCCTAGCAACCACCCAGAATACCCTAGCAACTGCCTAGCAACACCATAGCAACCACCCAGAACACCCTAGCAACACCCTAGCAACCACCTGAACAACACGAATAAGCCATATCTCAGCAGCAGAACATCGTACAGACATGTTTGTTGGCTCGTATGCAATCATGTACCACACTCTAGCAACCGAGTGGCGAGTTTTGCCACTGCAAGCACCATTTCACATTTTCTTCAGGAAATGTACATTCTAGTTATTATTCTACTTCTTTTTATTATTCTGGACAAAAGTTTGGCGCGAAACTCGCCCCGCACCGTTTGTCACAGACCCCTGAGTGAGGCGTCAAATCGAGCGGCTCATTGAGGAGAGGTGTGCTATGACTTTTCTAAGCGATCGGGTGTACGATGTTCGCACAGCGGACGAAAAAGCGGCCAAAAAAGTCCCATTGACTTTACATTGGGAGTTCTAAAAATATTTGAATCCCAACCGACGTTTTCACACACACAGACTCCAAAGGGCCTGACAGCCCTGCGTCTCTCCCTCTCTCTCTCCCTCAGAGGATTTATATTATCAAGCAGACAATAAGTAATGGCCTAAAATCTTCATAGCCACACCCTAGCAACCAGTTTCAGCACCCTAGCAACCACTAAGAGCTCCCTAGCAACCACCCTAAACCAAAAAAAAACATTTTTTTACATTTTTTTTATTTTTTAAAGCAATTTTACTCTCGTGGCCTTGCGATATCGCTCCATGCTTGTGCCTATTCGGCCATAGGCACGAGGCCGCAGGCCGAGTGCCGTACTGAAGGCACTCGTTATTCAAGATTTTAACAACTCTATAAAAACTCCATAGTAACCATATTTGACAACTACCAACCACCTAGTAACACCATAGCAACTAACAAAAATACCTTAGCAACCACCCTGAACACCCTAGCAACGTCTAGAAATGCTCTAGTAACCACCAAAAAACTCTGGCAACCACCCAGAACATCCTAGCAACTGCCTAGCAACCACCCAGAACACCTATCAACTGCCTAGTAACCACCCAGAACACCCTAGCAACGCCCTAGCAACCACCCAGAACACCCTAGCAACGCCCTAGCATCCACCCAGAATACCATAGCAACTGCCTAGCAACACCATAGCAACCACCCAGAACACCCTAGCAACTGCCTAGCAACGACCTAGCAACCACCCAGAACACCCTAGCAACTGCCTAGCAACCACCAAGAATACCCTAGCAACTGCCTAGCAACCACCCAGAACACCCTAGCAACCACCTAGCAACACCATAGCAACCACCCAGAATACCCTAGCAACCGCCTAGCAACACCATAGCAACCACCCAGAATACCCTAGCAACTGCCTAGCAACGCCCTAGCAAACACCCAGAATACCCTAGCAACCGCCTAGCAACACCATAACAACCACCCAGAACACCCTAGCAACTGCCTAGCAACGCCCTAGCAACCACCAAGAATACCCTAGCAACCGCCTAGCAACCACCCAGTATACCCTAGCAACCGCCTAGCAACACCATAGCAACCACCCATAATACCCTAGCAACTGCCTAGCAACGCCCTAGCAACCACCCAGAATACCCTAGCAACTGCCTAGCAACGCCAAGAATACCCTAGCAACCGCCTAGCAACCCCACAGAATACCCTAGCAACCGCCTAGCAACGCCATAGCAACCACTCAGAACACCCTAGCAACTGCCTAGCAACGCCCTAGCAACCACCCAGAACACCCTAGCAACCACCCAGAATACCCTAGCAACCGCCTAGCAAAGCCCTAGCAACCACACAGAACACCCTAGCAACACCCTAGCAACCACCTGAACAACATGAATAAGCCATATCTCAGCACCAGAACATCGTACAGACATGGTTGTTGGCTCGTATGCAATCATGTATAACACCCTAGCAACCGAGTGGCGAGTTTTGCCACTGCAAGCACCACTTCACATTTTCTTCAGGAAATGTACATTCTAGTTATTATTATTATTATTATTATTATTATTATTCTCCGCATTAAATTGCATTTTTGAGGGCCTAAACATGCTCGAAAACTCACGAAACTTTGCACACGCGTCAGAACTGGCGAAAATGTACATCTGATATAGGTTTCAGAATTGGACAGGGCAAAATGGCTCGATAGCGCCACCTATAAAAGTTCAACGGAGTGCGCCTCCCGCAACGTTCCACGTACGTGCACGAAATTCGGTACATACATGTAATGACCTAATACCTACCAAAAAGTCTCTTGGAGCGTAGCCCTAAACACAACAGGAAGTCAGCCATTTTGAACTTCCTCTCAGATTTTTGTGCAGTTTTTGCCATTTTCAGGCCTCATACTTTAACGAACTCCTCCTACAGTTTTAATCTGATCATCTTCAAATTTGGTGAGTGTAATCTTAAGGCCTTTGCGACGTTAAATTGCGAAGATCTTGAGTTTTCGTCGAAGGGCGGGTCCTCGGCGGCCTGACAAATTTCGATGTTTCGCCATGAAACAGGAAGTTGCTGTAACTCAGGCATGGAATGTCCAATCTGCCCCAAACTTCACACGTTTGATAAGAGTTCTGTCCTGAACACATGACCATGCTCATATTCAGTTATAGTCATAGCGCCACCTGCTGGCAACAGGAAGTGACATGTTTAACACTGTTATGGACTCCTAATAACATATAAAAAAGTGCCAGCAAGTGCTAAACATGCTAACAACATACTAGAAGCATGCTAAAACATGCTAGCAAACTCTTAGCTAAGTGCTAAAGCATGCTATTATTGCAATTAAATAGGAATTTGCTGTAACTCAGGCATGGAATGTCCAATCTGCCCCAAACTTCACACTTTTGATAAGCGTTCTGTCCTGAACACATCTACATGAGAATATTCAGTTATAGTAATAGCGCCACCTACTGGTAACAGGAAGTGTCATGTTTAACACGTTGATGCCATTCTAGCAACATGTTAAAAATGCCATTGACTTCTAAACATGCTAGAAACATGTTAAAACATGCTAGCAATACTTAGCTAAGTGCTAAAGCATGCTAATTCAATGAAACAGGATGTTGTTGTTACTCAAGAAGGCAATGTCCAATCTGCGCCAAACTTCACACTTTTAATAAACATTCTGTCCTGAACACATGACCATGCTCATATTCAGTTACAGTCATAGTGCCACCTGCTGGCAACAGGAAGTGACATGTTAAACACTGTTGTGGACATATAAAAACATATAAAAAAGTGCCAGCAAGTGCTAAACATGCTAACAACATACTAGAAACATGCTAAAACATGCTAGCAAACACTTAGCTAAGTGCTAAAGCATGCTATTGCTGCAATTAAATAGGAATTTGCTGTAACACAGGCATGGAATGTCCAATCTGCCCCAAACTTCACACGTTTGATAAGAGTCATGGCCTGAACACATCTACATGAGAATATTCAGTTATAGTAATAGCGCCACCTGCTGTCAACAGGAAGTGACATGTTTAACAGTGTTGTGGTCTCCTAATAACATATAAAAAAGAGCCAGCAAGTGCTAAGCAGGTTAGCAACATACTAGAAACATGCTAGCAAACACTTAGCTAAGTGCTAAAGCATGCTATTACTGCAATTAAATAGGAATTTGCTGTAACTCAGGCATGGAATGTCCAATCTGCCCCAAACTTCACACGTTTGATAAGAATCATGGCCTGAACACATGTCTATGCTCAAATTCAGTTATAGTAATAGCGCCACCTACTGGCAACAGGAAGTGACATGTTTAACACGTTGATGCCGTTCTAGCAACATGTTAAAAATGCCATTGAGTTCTAAACATGCTAGAAACATGTTAAAACATGCTAGCAATACTTAGCTAACTGCTAAAGCATGCTAATTCAATAAAACAGGACTTTGTTGTTACTCAAGAAGGCAATGTACAATCTACCCCAAACTTCACACGTTTGATAAGAGTTATCTCTTGAACACATGTCCATGCTAATATTTAGTTATAGTCATAGCGCCACCTGCTGGCAACAGGAAGTGACGTTTCACACTGTTCTTGACTCCTAATAACATAAAAAAATGCCAGTAGGTGCTAAACATCCTACCAACATACTAGAGACATGCTAAAACATACTAGCAAACACTTAGCTAAGTGCTAAAGAATGATATTACTGCAATTAAATATGAATTTGCTGTAACTCAGGCATGGAATGTCCAATCTGCCCCAAACTTCACACTTTTGATAAGCGTTCTGTCCTGGACACATGACCATGCTTATATTCAGTTACAGTCATAGCGCCACCTGCTGGCAACAGGAAGTGACATGTTTAACACTGTTATGGACTCCTAATAACATATAAAAAAGTGCCAGCAAGTGTTAAACATGCTAACAACATACTAGAAACATGCTAAAACATGCTAGCAAACTCTTAGCTAAGTGCTAAATCATGCTATTATTGCAATTAAATAGGAATTTGCTGTAACTCAGGCATGGAATGTCCAGTCTGCCCCAAACTTCACACTTTTGATAAGAGTCATGGCCTGAACACATCTACATGAGAATGTTCAGTTATAGTAATAGCGCCACCTACTGGCAACAGGAAGTGACATGTTTAACACGTTTATGCCGTTCTAGCAACATGTTAAAAATGCCATTGAGTTCTAAACATGCTAGAAACATGTTAAAACATGCTAACAATGCTTACCTAAGTGCTAAAGAATGCTAATTCAATGAAACATGACTTTGTTGTTGCTCAAGAAGGCAATGTCCAATTTGCACCAAACTTCACACGTTTGATAAGAGTTCTGTCCTGAACACACATCCATGCTCATATTCAGTTATAGTCATAACGCCACCTACTGGCAACAGAAACTGACATGGTTAACACAGTAATGCAGTACTAACCACATAATTATTGTGTACTAAGCATGCTAGAAACAGACTAAACATGCTAGCAACACTTAGCTGAGTCATGAAGCATGCTATTATCACCATTATACAAAACATTTTGTAACTGACTTTGACATACTCTTACTATATATACCTCCTTAAATGTACATTTCCCAACCATGCTCTGTCTTCCTAAAGCCACCGAGTGTTGATGGCACGGGTGCGAGGGCCCTTTCATCGCTGCTTGCAGCTTTAATTATTATTATTATTATTATTATTAGGGCCCAAGCCCTGAAAGGGCGAAGGCCCTATTGTTTTCGGTAGGATTATTTATTATTATTATTATTATTATTATTATTAGGGCCCAAGCCCTGAAAGGGCGCAGAGCCCTATTGTTTTCGGTAGGATTATTAGGGCCCAAGCCCTGAAAGGGCGAAGGCCCTATTGTTTTCGGTAGGATTATTAGGGCCCGAGCACCGATGGTGTGAGGACCCTCTTGGAATTGCTCTGTTTATTATTATTAGGGCCCGAGCACCGATGGTGTGAGGACCCTCTTGGAATTGCTCCGTTTATTATTATTAGGGCCCGAGCACCGATGGTGTGAGGACCCTCTTGGAATTGCTCTGTTTATTATTATTATTATTATTATTATTATTCTCCGCATTTAATTGCATTTTTGAGGGCCTAAACATGCTCGAAAACTCACAAAACTTTGCACACGCGTCAGAACTGGCGAAAATTTACATCTGATAAAGGTTTCAGAATTGGACGGGGCAAAATGGCTCGATAGCGCCACCTATAAAAGTTCAACGGAGTGCGCCTCCCGCAACGTTCCACGTACGTGCACGAAATTCGGTACATACATGTAATGACCTAATACCTACAAAAAAGTCTCTTGGAGCATAGCCCTAAACACAACAGGAAGTCAGCCATTTTGAACTTCCTCTCAGATTTTTGTGCAGTTTTTGCCATTTTCAGGCCTCGTACTTTAACGAACTCCTCCTACAGTTTTAATCTGATCATCTTCAAATTTGGTGAGTGTAATCTTAAGGCCTTTGCGACGTTAAATTGCGAAGATCTTGAGTTTTCGTCGAAGGGCGGGTCCTCGGCGGCCTGACAAATTTCGATGTTTCGCCATGAAACAGGAAGTTGCTGTAACTCAGGCATGGAATGTCCAATCTGCCCCAAACTTCACACGTTTGATAAGAGTTCTGTCCTGAACACATGACCATGCTTATATTCAGTTATAGTCATAGCGCCACCTGCTGGCAACAGGAAGTGACATGTTTAACACTGTTATGGACTCCTAATAACATATAAAAAAGTGCCAGCAAGTGCTAAACATGCTAACAACATACTAGAAGCATGCTAAAACATGCTAGCAAACTCTTAGCTAAGTGCTAAAGCATGCTATTATTGCAATTAAATAGGAATTTGCTGTAACTCAGGCATGGAATGTCTAATCTGCCCCAAACTTCACACGTTTGATAAGAGTTCTGTCCTGAACACATGACCATGCTTATATTCAGTTATAGTCATAGCGCCACCTGCTGGCAACAGGAAGTGACATGTTTAACACTGTTATGGACTCCTAATAACATATAAAAAAGTGCCAGCAAGTGCTAAATATGCTAACAACATACTAGAAGCATGCTAAAACATGCTAGCAAACTCTTAGCTAAGTGCTAAAGCATGCTATTATTGCAATTAAATAGGAATTTGCTGTAACTCAGGCATGGAATGTCCAATCTGCCCCAAACTTCACACTTCTGATAAGCGTTCTGTCCTGAACACATCTACATGAGAATATTCAGTTATAGTAATAGCGCCACCTACTGGTAACAGGAAGTGTCATGTTTAACACGTTGATGCCATTCTAGCAACATGTTAAAAATGCCATTGACTTCTAAACATGCTAGAAACATGTTAAAACATGCTAGCAATACTTAGCTAAGTGCTAAAGCATGCTAATTCAATGAAACAGGATGTTGTTGTTACTCAAGAAGGCAATGTCCAATCTGCGCCAAACTTCACACTTTTAATAAACATTCTGTCCTGAACACATGACCATGCTCATATTCAGTTACAGTCATAGTGCCACCTGCTGGCAACAGGAAGTGACATGTTAAACACTGTTGTGGACATATAAAAACATATAAAAAAGTGCCAGCAAGTGCTAAACATGCTAACAACATACTAGAAACATGCTAAAACATGCTAGCAAACACTTAGCTAAGTGCTAAAGCATGCTATTGCTGCAATTTAATAGGAATTTGCTGTAACACAGGCATGGAATGTCCAATCTGCCCCAAACTTCACACGTTTGATAAGAGTCATGGCCTGAACACATCTACATGAGAATATTCAGTTATAGTAATAGCGCCACCTGCTGTCAACAGGAAGTGACATGTTTAACAGTGTTGTGGTCTCCTAATAACATATAAAAAAGAGCCAGCAAGTGCTAAACAGGTTATCAACATACTAGAAACATGCTAGCAAACACTTAGCTAAGTGCTAAAGCATGCTATTACTGCAATTAAATAGGAATTTGCTGTAACTCAGGCACGGAATGTCCAATCTGCCCCAAACTTCACACGTTTGATAAGAATCATGGCCTGAACACATGTCTATGCTCAAATTCAGTTACAGTAATAGCGCCACCTACTGGCAACAGGAAGTGACATGTTTAACACGTTGATGCCGTTCTAGCAACATGTTAAAAATGCCATTGAGTTCTAAACATGCTAGAAACATGTTAAAACATGCTAGCAATACTTAGCTAAGTGCTAAAGCATGCTAATTCAATGAAACAGGACTTTGTTGTTACTCAAGAAGGCAATGTACAATCTACCCCAAACTTCACACGTTTGATAAGAGTTATCTCTTGAACACATGTCCATGCTCATATTTAGTTATAGTCATAGCGCCACCTGCTGGCAACAGGAAGTGACGTTTAACACTGTTCTTGACTCCTAATAACATATAAAAAAATGCCAGTAGGTGCTAAACATCCTACCAACATACTAGAGACATGCTAAAACATACTAGCAAACACTTAGCTAAGTGCTAAAGAATGATATTACTGCAATTAAATATGAATTTGCTGTAACTCAGGCATGGAATGTCCAATCTGCCCCAAACTTCACACTTTTGATAAGAATCATGGCCTGAACACATCTACATGAGAATGTTCAGTTATAGTAATAGCGCCACCTACTGGCAACAGGAAGTGACATGTTTAACACGTTGATGCCGTTCTAGCAACATGTTAAAAATGCCATTGAGTTCTAAACATGCTAGAAACATGTTAAAACATGCTAACAATGCTTAGCTAAGTGCTAAAGAATGCTAATTCAATGAAACATGACTTTGTTGTTACTCAAGAAGGCAATGTCCAATTTGCACCAAACTTCACACGTTTGATAAGAGTTCTGTCCTGAACACACATCCATGCTCATATTCAGTTATAGTCATAACGCCACCTACTGGCAACAGAAACTGACATGGTTAACACAGTAATGCAGTACTAACCACATAATTATTGTGTACTAAGCATGCTAGAAACAGACTAAACATGCTAGCAACACTTAGCTGAGTCATGAAGCATGCTATTATCACCATTATACAAAACATTTTGTAACTGATTTTGACATACTCTTACTATATATACCTCCTTAAATGTACATTTCCCAACCATGCTCTGTCTTCCTAAAGCCACCGAGTGTTGATGGCACGGGTGCGAGGGCCCTTTCATCGCTGCTTGCAGCTTTAATTATTATTATTATTCTTCTCCGCATTTAATTGCATTTTTGAGGGCCTAAACATGCTCGAAAACTCACAAAACTTTGCACACGCGTCAGAACTGGCGAAAATTTACATCTGATACAGGTTTCAGAATTGGACGGGGCAAAATGGCTCGATAGCGCCACCTATAAAAGTTCAACGGAGTGCGCCTCCCGCAACGTTCCACGTACGTGCACGAAATTCGGTACATACATGTAATGACCTAATACCTACAAAAAAGTCTCTTAGAGCATAGCCCTAAACACAACAGGAAGTCAGCCATTTTGAACTTCCTCTCAGATTTTTGTGCAGTTTTTGCCATTTTCAGGCCTCGTACTTTAACGAACTCCTCCTACAGTTTTAATCTGATCATCTTCAAATTTGGTGAGTATAATCTTAAGGCCTTTGCGACGTTAAATTGCGAAGATCTTGAGTTTTCGTCAAAGGGCGGGTCCTCGGCGGCCTGACAAATTTCGATGTTTCGCCATGAAACAGGAAGTTGCTGTAACTCAGGCATGGAATGTCCAATCTGCCCCAAACTTCACACGTTTGATAAGCATTCTGTCCTGAACACATGACCATGCTCATATTCATTTATAGTCATAGCGCCACCTGCTGGCAACAGGAAGTGACATGTTTAACACTGTTGTGGACTCCTAATAACATATAAAAAAGTGCCAGCAAGTGCTAAACATGCTAACAACATACTAGAAACATGCTAAAACATGCTAGCAAACACTTAGCTAAGTGTTAAAGCATGCTATTACTGCAATTGAATAGGAATTTGCTGTAACTCAGGCATGGAATGTCCAATCTGCCCCAAACTTCACACGTTTGATAAGAATCATGGCCTGAACACATGTCCATGCTCAAATTCAGTTATTGTAATAGCGCCACCTACTGGCAACAGGAAGTGACATGTTTAACACGTTGATGCTGTTCTAGCAACATGTTAAAAATGCCATTGAGTTCTAAAAATGCTAGAAACATGTTAAAACATGCTAGCAATACTTAGCTAAGTGCTAAAGCATGCTAATTCAATGAAACAGGATGTTGTTGTTACTCAAGAAGGCAATGTCCAATCTGCGCCAAACTTCACACTTTTGATAAGCGTTCTGTCCTGAACACATGACCATGCTCATATTCAGTTACATTTATAGCGCCACCTGCTGGCAACAGGAAGTGACATGTTAAACACTGTTGTGGACTCCTGATAACATATAAAAAAGTGCCAGCAAGTGCTAAACATGCTAACAACATACTAGAAGCTAAAACATGCTAGCAAACACTTAACTAAGTGCTAAAGCATGCTATTACTGCAATTAAATAGGAATTTGCTGTAACTCAGGCACGGAATGTCCAATCTGCCCCAAACTTCACACATTTGATAAGAGTCAAGGCCTGAACACATCTACATGATAATATTCAGTTATAGTAATAGCGCCACCTAGTGTTTAACACGTTAATGCCGTTCTAGCAACATGTTAAAAATGCCATTGACTTCTAAACATGCTAGAAACATGTTAAAACATGCTAGCAATACTTAGCTAAGTGCTAAAGCATGCTAATTCAATGAAACAGGATGTTGTTGTTACTCAAGAAGGCAATGTCCAATCTGCGCCAAACTTCACATTTTTGATAAGCGTTCTGTCCTAAACACATGACCATGCTCATATTCAGTTACAGTCATAGCGCCACCTGCTGGCAACAGGAAGTGGCATGTTTAACACTGTTGTGAACTCCTGATAACATATAATAAAGTGCCAGCAAGTGCTAAACATGCTAACAACATACTAGAAACATGCTAAAACATGCTAGCAAACACTTAGCTAAGTGCTAAAGCTCGCTATTACTGCAATTAAATAGGAATTGGCTGTAACTCAGGCACGGAATGTCCAATCTGCCCGAAACTTCACACGTTTGATAAGAGTCATGGCCTGAACACATCTACATGAGAATATTCAGTTATAGTAATAGCGCCACCTACTGGTAACAGGAAGTGTCATGTTTAACACGTTGATGCCGTTCTAGCAACATGTTAAAAATGCCATTGTCTTATAAACATGCTAGAAACATGTTAAAACATGCTAGCAATACTTAGCTAAGTGCTAAAGCATGCTAATTCAATGAAACAGGATGTTGTTGTTACTCAAGAAGGCAATGTCCAATCTGCGCCAAACTTCACACTTTTGATAAGCGTTTTGTCCTGAACTCATGACCATGCACATATTCAGTTACAGTCATAGCGCCACCTGCTGGCAACAGGAAGTGGCATGTTTAACCCTGTTGTGAACTCCTGATAACATATAAAAAAGTGCCAGCAAGTGCTAAACATGCTAACAACATACTAGAAACATGCTAAAACATGCTAGCAAACACTTAGCTAAGTGCTAAAGCATGCTATTACTGCAATTAAATAGGAATTTGCTGTAACTCAAGCATACAATGTCCAATCTGCCCCAAACTTCACACGTTTAATAAAAGTCCTGCACTGAACACATCTACATAGCGATATTCAGATATAGACATAGCCCCACCTACTGGCAACAAAAACTGACATGGTTAACACAGTAATGCAGAACTAACCACATAACTATTGTGTACTAAGCATGCTAGAAACATACTAAACATGCTAGCAACTACTATACCTCCTTAAATGCACATTGCCCAACCATGCTCTGTCTTCCTAAAGCCACCGAGTGATGATGGCACGGGTGCGAGGGCCCTTTCATCGCTGCTTGCAGCTTTAATTATTAGGGCCCAAGCCCTGAAAGGGCGAAGGCCCTATTGTTTTCGTTAGGATTATTATTATTATTATTATTATTGTTCTTCAAGGTTTCGGGGGCTTTTGGGGCCTTTAACGTGCTCAAAAACTCATGAAACTTTGCACACAGGTCAGAAGCTGCGGCCATTAAGGCCGGACTGAAGATGGTACCCGGGCGTGGCAGGGGGGCTCGACAGCGCCCCCTTGAATGGGGTCCGAGTGCGGTCCGAAAACTTGGTCCATATACCAAACATGCTTGCATGAATTAATATGAAACTCGGTACACATATAGATCTTTTCGGGCCGAACAACTTTCGTGCTCTAAGTTTTACGCCAGCCCAACAGGAAGTCGGCTATTATGGGTGGTTTGGAAAATGCATGCTGTGGAATTTGATGTACTCCTCCTAGGAAATTCATCCATTCGCCTCCAAACTCGGTGTGCACGAAGTCAAGACATTGAGGATGATAAATTGCGGACGGATTTTTGATATCTCGAACGGTTTGGCCGTGGCGAGGAAACGAATTTATGGCGAGAAAATAGACACAGGAAGTGTATTATAACTTCTGCATACATTAACTGACCTTGATGAAACTTCAGCAGTGTGTTCGTTGTAAGAGGCCGATCACATGGATGTGACCTTTCTGAGTAAAAGTTATAGCGCAACCAACTGGCAACAGGAAGTGTGTCATTTTCAAAATGCTTTGAAATCACCCTCTTATTTTTACCCGATTTGCTTCAAACTTTATGTGTATAATGTAGACACACGGCAGATGTAGACCTGTGAAAGGATTATTGATATCTTAGATACTGTTGCCGTGGCAACGCATCAAACTTTAATATTCTTTTCGGATGCTTTTGAGACTCTTATCATGCTTGAAAATGCATGAAACTCGACAGACACATCACATTTATTATCCAGTAGACATGTGCAAAGTTTCAGAAACGGGCGTGGTAGAATGGCTCAGTAGCGCCACCTTTAGTCAAAAATGGGGGCTTAGTTTTTCCTAGAATCACAAAAATCGGTATGTATATTGTTCTCATCGAGCCGGACAACTTTCTAATTCACAGTCATTAGCTCAGACCATCAGTAAGTCAGATATTTTGGTTTGAATGTGGATTTTCTGGAGAATTTTCTCTCTCTCTCTCTGTCTCTATGTGTGTGTGTGTGTGTGTGGAGGGGGTGGGGGGGATTTGTCTATTCCATTTAATCTTTGTTATTCAAGGTTTCAGGGGCTTTTGGGGCCCTTAACGTGCTCAAAAACTCTTGAAACTTTTCACACAGGTCAGAACCCACGGTCATCAGGGCCGGGCTGAAGCTGGTACCCGGGCGTGGCAGGGGGGCTCAACAGCGTCCCCTTGAACACGGTCTGAAAACTTGGTCCATAGATCAAACACGCTTGCATGAATTAATATGAAACTCGGTACACATATAGATCTCATTGGGCCGAACAACTTTCCCCCCGTCAAGTTTTACGCTAGCCCAACAGGAAGTCGGCTATTATGGGTTGTTTGGAAAACGCTCGCTGTGGAATGCGAAGTACTCCTCCTAGAGAATTCATCCAATCCCCACCAAACTCAGTGTGCATGAAGTCAAGACATTGAGGATGCTAAATTGCGGACGGATTTTTGATATCTCGAACGGTTTGGCCGTGGCGAGGAAACGAATTTATGGCGAGAAAAGAGAAACACGAAGTGGTATAACTTCTGCATACATTAACTGATCTTGATGAAACTTCACCAGTGTGTTCGTGGTAAGAGGCCGATCAGATGGATGTAACTATTGTGAGTCAAAGTTATAGCGCCACCAACTGGCAGCAGGAAGTGTGTCACTTTCAACATGCTTTTGACAAAAGTGGGGGGGTTAGTTTTAACTACAGTAAAAAAAAATAGTTTGTATATTGTTCTCATCAAGCCGGACAACTTTCTAATTTACATTCATTAGCTCCGGCCATGAGGAAGTCAGATATTTTGGTCTGAATGTGGATTTTTTTGCAAAATCAGCCTCTGAATTTTTAGCCACTCCTCTTAAAATATTTATTTTATTCCCACCAAACTTTTTCAACATGATGAAAATACATTAAAGATGCTAAATTGTGAACGGATATTGAATATATCAAACGGTTTTGCTATGGCGAGGGATTAAATTAATGTCAAAAAGGAAGCAGGAAACATCTCATAACTTCTAAAAATGTAATTATACACCATTTATTTTTATATAAAATTATACAAATATTAGAAGTAAACCCATTTTATTCTGTTTTTGCAATTCAAGAAGTATGAAAAAGTTATGAACAGGCTATTTAGTGCTATTTGGTTCAACAAAAAAGCAAACATAGGGCTATACTGCCCTCTTGTGTCCAAAATGATATCCAAATAGTATATAAAACGTTTTACTAGGTAGGCCTATTGTATTTAAATATAAATTTATTAGGTATATGACTGTGAGGATATTTTCCCATTGGTTAATCGATGTGTGACACGAGCGGGTGCTTTTAAATCGCTAATATAAAAGTGAAAGTAAAGACGTCCGCACAGACATTGATAATGATGCACACACGTTGGAAAGAATGATATTTTTAAACATAACACTAAACCGCCATTAGGTGTCGCCAGGCGATCGTCTTAATGAGCGAGTCATTAATTAATTCGTTCAAACGATTCGTTCGAATGACTGAGTCATTCATGATTGAGACAGATGTTTATGGATTGGTCATTGAATCTTTGAGTCAACCGATTCGTTCAAAATGCTGAATCATTCAGAAATGAGAAAACAAGTTGCTGTGAGATGCGCGATGGTTCTGCTGTGATCTTGGTTTAACTAATTTTGCTGCTGAAACAGAACAAAAACAGTCAATATTGCATCTTAAATGTAAGTGACTTAATTGTAACTGTTTATTAACCTGTTGATGAAATCAATGTCGCAGTTTCAATCGTGATTGTATTCAGGAAACACAGCCTACTCGTCAAGTGAGGTTGCTCTTATCATATGTTATAAAATATATAAAAACTCCATATTTGTAATTTTTATAGTCAGTATGTTGTTAACTGGGTTTCTTTTTTGTGTGCTGCGCTCAGTTGTTTACGTTTCTCCTGGAGAAGCTGCACGAGCCTCAGCAGCGCAACCTCGTTACCATTGATCAGTAATACATTTATTATCAACTGTTGATTGCAACTTAAAATTAATGTAATATAATTAGAATAATCTCTCGTTTTAGTGATTCCCAAGTTATTTTTTTGTCATTGACGTTCTAATCAGGCTACTATGGTCGGGCAAGCTAAACTCTCTTTCAGGTAGGCGGCCTATACTATGTATGTGACAGTGAGAATATAATTTTACCACCGGTTAATTGACGTGTGACACCGCTGGGGGCTTTTGAATCGCTAACTTAAAAACGAAAGTAAAATATGTTCGTCCGCACTGACATTGATTATGGTTGGGAGCAGAGCGAGATTTTTCAATGAATTCCTATGGAAGTAGGAATGAATTCCCGTGCAGCCGTGAGCATTTTATTTCAATTTTAAAGTTAGCACCATAAAGTATATTTTTATGTCTCCACTGTTCAATCACGCCCACGACACACACACACACACACACACACACACACACACACACACACACCAGCATTGCAATCTTGACATCGCAGCCTGTTCATTATAGCCCTAATAAAATATAATTATAAAATAGTCAACCTAACTTATCAAAATTACACTGCTCTGTTTAAATAGTCAGTAGTACAATTTGTACCATTTTTTTGTGAAGTGACAAGACAGAGAATATTACTTGTCTGATATATATATAATGTATATATCTTTTGTTATATATATACTGTATATATATATATATATATATATATATATATATAAATAAATATAGCTGCGAGCAGCGATGGAGGGCCCAAGCCGGCGGCACCGCCACCCCGGTGTCTTTAGGTAACTAAAGGCATCAGGGTTGCGGTGCCACCGGCTTGGGCCCGTAATCGCTGCTCGCAGCTATATTTATTATTATTGTTGTTCAAGGGTTCGGGGGCTTTTGGGACCCTTAACAGACTCAAAAACTCATGAAACTTTGCACACAGGTCAGAACCCGCGGCCATTAGGGCCGGGCTGAAGCTGGTACTCGGGAGTGGCAGGGGGGCTCGACAGCGCCCCCTAGAACACAATCTTAAATCTTGGACACATACAAGAACGTATTAGTATGAAACTCGGTACACATATAGATCTCATCGGGCCGAACAACTTTCGCACTCTAAGTTATTATCTCTGCCCAACAGGAAGTCAGCTATTATGGGTTGTTTGAAAAACGCATGCTGTGGAATTTAATGTACTCCTCCTAGGGAATTGATCCGATCCCCACCAAACTCGGTCAGCATGAAGTCAAGACATTGACGATGCTAAATTGCGGACGGATTTTTGATATCTCGAACGGTTTCGCCGTGGCGATGAAACGAATTTATAGCGAGAAAAGATAAACAGGAAGTGTGTTATAACTTCTGCATACATTAACTGATCTTGATGAAACTTCCGCAGTGTGTTCGTTGTAAGAGGCCGATCACATGGATGTGACTATTGTGAGTCAAAGTTATAGCGCCACCAACTGGCAGCAGGAAGTGTGTCACTTTCAAAATGCTTTGAAATCACCCTCTTATTTTTACCCGATTTGCTTCAAACTTTATGTGTATAATGTAGACACACGGCAGATGTAGACCTGTGAAAGGTTTATTGATATCTTAAATACTGTTGCCGTGGCAACGCATCAAACTTTAATATTCTTTTCAGATGCTTTTGAGACTCTTAACATACTTGAAATTGGATGAAACTCGACAGACACATCACATTTATTATCCAGTAGACATGTGCAAAGTTTCAGAAACGGGCGTGGTGAGGGGCTCAGTAGCGCCACCTTTAGTCAAAAATGGGGGCTTAGTTTTAAGTAGAGTCACAAAAATCGTTATGTATATTGTTCTCATCAAGCCGGACAACTTTCTAATTTATAGTCATAAGCTGTGACCAACAGGAAGTGAGATATTTTGGTTTGAATGTGATTTTTTGGAGAATTCTCTCCCTCTCTCTCTCTGCCTCTGCGTCTCTGTGTGTGTGAGGGGTGGGGGGATTTGTCTTTTGAGTGAGATTTGTTTAAAATTCCTGTTTTTCAAGGTTTCAGGGGCTTTTGGGGCCTTTAACGTGCTCGAAAACTCTTGAAACTTTGCACACAGGTCAGAACCCGCGGCCATCAGGGCCGGGCTGAAGCTGGTACCCGGGCGTGGCAGGGGGGCTCAACAGCGCCCCCTGGAACGGGATCCGAACACTTGTCCATAAATCAAACACACTTGCATGTAATGATATGAAACTCGGTACACATATAGATCTCATCGGGCCGAACAACTTTCGTGCTCTAAATTTTACGCCAGCCCAACAGGAAGTCGGCAATTATGGGTTGTTTAGAGAACGCTTGCTGTGGAATTTGAAACACTCCTCCTAG
>NC_139965.1:46197830-46284330 GCF_963993115.1 Abramis brama | reverse complement strand
GGGCCTTCGCCCTTTCAGGGCTTGGGCCCTAATAATCCTTACGAAAACAATAGGGCCTTCGCCCTTTCAGGACTTGGGCCCTAATAATCCTACCGAAAACAATAGGGCCTTCGCCCTTTCAGGGCTTGGGCCCTAATAAAGAATAATCCTTACGAAAACAATAGGGCCTTCGCCCTTTCAGGGCTTGGGCCCTAATAATCCTACCGAAAACAATAGGGCTCTGCGCCCTTTCAGGGCTTGGGCCCTAATAATAAATAATCCTACCGAAAACAATAGGGCTCTTCGCCCTTTCAGGGCTTGGGCCCTAATAATAATAATCCTACCGAAAACAATAGGGCCTTCGCCCTTTCAGGGCTTGGGCCCTAATAATAAAAAAGAAAAAGAAAAATAATCCTACCGGAAACAATAGGGCCTTCGCCCTTTCAGGGCTTGGGCCCTAATAAACAGAGCAATTCCAAGAGGGTCCTCACACCATCGGTGCTCGGGCCCTAATTAGCCTATTCGTTATTAACAAAGCGAATAAGACGGATGAGATAACACAACTTATCTCATGGCCGCGGGCCGCCAGTTGTCGTTCCCTGACCTATGGATTAACCTTTCAAACGAATGCGGTTCATTGTTATTTTTTAATGAAAACACAACAACAATAAAATAGTAGGCTACAATAAAAAAAACTCCTGCATAGTATTAAACTTGAATTAACAAAACGATTAAGACGGAATAACAACAGCATAGGCTAACAAATAAATAACAAATAAATAAAATATATTTGGAAATTTTCCCTTTAAAACGAACGCTCAGTTTTGTGATCACACTGTTATTTCACTGTTTTGTTGTTGTTTTCAAAGACAAACTCACTTATATTAAACAAATAAATATTTTTTTACTAACAAAATCTTGCGCTTTTTCCTCCGCTATCGTCCTGTCAATAATCTCGCTGTCTCACTCTCGCGGCTATGATTAGCTACAGTTACAGTACAATTTTATGTACCATCATCGCGGTACCCACCACCATCAGCAGTTTTGCATTAGACCTACAGTATTTGCAATAACCACCCCTTGTCCAAAACTGAGCGTATTGTCTAAAAGAAGAGTTATGACTGCTGCGTATATGCTACACTTGACTGAACATTGCTTGCCTAGCGCAGCACCAGACAGATTTAACTCCGCACAGCTAATAAAACCGTCTGGGTGCAGATTAATATTTAATATTTCTGATATATAAATATTTATTTGAAACGCGTTAAGTTGCACATAAGTAAGCCCAGGACCTGCCCTGAACAGTTTAATATGCGGTACGCAGAGCCATAGGACTATTATTTTGTTGAATAAACCTGGGCTGCGTTCAGCCCCGACAAAACGTTGCACAACGTTTTTTAAACAGAAACGGTGATGCGTTGAACACACTGTTCTGATGACGCAAGAGTTGCAACTATGGCAGCTGAGAAGGCCATTCTTTGTGTTCTTTGTGAAGAATTTTCGGAGCCTGATGAAGTCGGTATAAATATGTGTTTAATACTACAAAATATGCCCGATGTTACAGTTACTGCACTTGCCGCCCAGAACAAAAGAGAACATCCCAATCGAGTGAAGGGATTGCTGAAACTGAAATGGAAGCACACATCTTACCTAATTCAGACTAAAACACATCTATTTAGCCTCACATACTGACTTTATTTGTAGTTCATACTGTTTTAATACCCTGTATTTTCTTTCTCCTTTTTAGGAAAAGCACTTAATTACCATTGTTTATTTCTATACCAAATGTCATACACTTGCAATGAAGCTAAAAATATAAGCAACTACATCATTATGTTGATAACCTATATTTTTACAACAAAACAAACATGTCTTCTAATATCCTCAGTTGTTGTGTATACCGAGCTGCATCGAAGACATTTGTAAATTACTTTCCTTGAACCCATTGTGCGAGTTCACTTTAATACCGTGTGCTTTATATACATGTTGCTGCTGATTGGACTGCAGTTCTGACACACCCACCAAACAAGAGAAAACGCATCTCAAACCCCGTTGCACACCGGTGCACGCCGTTTCCAGGAAACATGACGTTCAACCCGGAAACCGTAGCAAAACGTTGCGCACCGGTTTGAACTTGAACGTGCCCCTGGGGAACTACCGATGACGTCACATGCTCAGATTTTCTTGACCAATCGGCTGACAGGGGCGCCTCACGACCGTCCACATGTGCAAAACGAATTTTGAAGTAATTTATTCGTTTTTTGCCTGTGAACTAAAAAACGAAAAATCAAGCCGAAATCTCGTTTTTCGTTTTTTGGAAAAAACGAAAAAATGGATAAAGGCGCCATTTCTCGTTTCTGCTTATTTCATTTCAAATAGGAAATGAAATGGACGGAAGATACCCTGATAGTCACGGTAAAAAAAATAAATTGTTTATCATGAACCACGCTGTGTTTTATTCCTAAGTGACTATATAATGCATTTTACTTAAAATAATCTAAATGTTGACTTTTAAAAGTAGGCGCGTCAGAAGGCTATTCACTCTATTTTGGTTCATTTTTGGTGTTCGCCAGAAAGATGTTCAAGGAGACTGAGACGCTGACTTTGTATGTTTGACTGAATTGTTTGCTTTATTTGTATAGCTTCTTATACCTTTTACTTATACTTTTATCATGGCTAATATTGATAAAACTGAAATTTAACAAAAAGAGACTGGGTTGAGTTTTGTCATTTTAAATTGTAATAATTGTATTTAAAAATTTAAAAACTGTAATGTTGTTTACTGCAAAATCTGTTGTTTAGTACAAATGCACATATTGCCTGGACCATATTAAAATGTTTAATGTTTTTATATTATATTTAAAACGAAGAGAGGCAGGTTTGTGTTTTATATTTTGTTTTTTTTAATAAATAGGCAAACGTTGTGCAGTGAATATAATCAATACGCGTTGCATGAACCACATTTGTGTGGCTATCATGTTTAAGATTTCTTTAAATGAAAACGAAAATAGTTAGTATGGTGTTTTATCACATATTTCGTTGCCTAAAATATACATAGAGATAACCGGAGTAGCAGAGCGAGCTGAGTGACGCGCGCTGCGTCAGAAGGTGGGCGGGGTTAGGATTTCCCAAGATTTTCCATGATGAAAGTGACCAATCATAAGAGGGTCAGTGCCCTCCTTGGTTTCCGCCCCCAAATTGTCAAAAGTCGTGTAGACTCGAGGGAGCAGAAATCAGCTGAGCGAGCAGAAATCCACTGCGCGAGCAAAACAGCATTCCGCGAGCAGAAGCCCGCTGCGCGCGAGCAGGATTCCACTGTACAAGCAGAGTTAACCTATGAGAGTATGCCAGGCGCTCGCTCGCAGCTACCTGTACACCTCTCGGTTGTTGAATTTGTGCGCGAGTACTTTTATCATGCCAGCTGAAGGTTCATTTTTGCACGTGTGAAATAACATAATGTGCTTGTGAGCATGTCTTACACGCTCATAACTTTTGACTAAAAAATAACGCCATAAAAGGGCCGTTTCATTCCCGCCCATGTGTAGAAATCGAATATTCAAGCTGTTTATTATTTTTTCTACCTCAGAACGAAAAACGAAAAATCAAGCTGAATTCTTGTTTTTCGGTTTTTTGGAAAAAATGAAAAATCGAAAAAGGAACTGTTTTCTCATTTTTCTACTTTCAATATTAAATAAAAAACGACTGAAAGAATGATACACGGATTTAGGATCGACTCAGAAACGAGTCAATGTATGCACGCGTGTCACCTCATCCACAAATGCACATCTTACTTGTTGCATGCACAAATTCTGACCTACATTAATACAAAATCGAGGTTTTGTATTAACAACTATGTCTCTATTTATACAAAATGCTGCACATTCATGTGATTCTGGATTTTGCACACACAAGTTGTATTGTATTAGTTTAAATGTAGTGACGCACATTTGTGAATTTGTCAAATAGATGGGTAGTTGTGCAGACATTAATAATTAGCACCAGGCCTATTCATTTGTAGTTGTTTGTGTGTGGGTTGTGAAATGCTTAAAAACAGCGAAAAGAAAGTCTCAAAATCCAAATGAATCAAATGAGATTGACTCAGAAAAGAAATGAATGCACGCGTGTCACCTGATCCACACATGCACATATTCTTTGTTCCATGTGCAAATTATGATACACTAATACAAAAGAAAACATTTGTATTCACAAAAATGTCTCTATTTGTGCAAATTGCTACACATTCATTCAATTTTGAATTTTGCTCATGCAAGTTGAAAGGCATTTGGTTGTGGATAGTAAAACATACCTGCAACTTTTATCAAGTTCATGGATAATTGTGCTTGCACGTGTTAATCATTTTGATACTATATTCATCCCATATTACTATTGCCCCAATATCTGGAATTTTAGGGGCATTGTAACTGCATTCTAATAGTGTTTTTGTTTGTTTTTTGCAAAGTGAGTGACATACTCGATAATGTCAGCTCGCAGCCTGCACATTATTAAAAAATATATATTATTATCATAGACGATACAGCTCTAATATTTACACATGCACACGCGACTCGACGTTCTCCTGCCGCAGTCTGCTGTACTTTCTGCTTGTCTTGATTGACAGATGTCTCGTCCAATCAGAGGTCAGTATTCCATTCGCCACATATACCTAACTTTTCCGTTTGTCTGACTTGTCCTTGTGTTTTCTGACTTGCTATTGTGTATTCTGATTTGTTATTGTGTTTTCTGATTTGTTATTTTGTTTTCCGATTTGTCGTTGTGTTTTCTGATTTGTTTTGTTTTCGGAATTGTTATTGTGTTTTCTAACTTGTTAATTTGTTTTTAGTCTTTCCATTGCATTTATAAATTTGTTGTTTTGTTTTCAGAATTGTGATTTGTTTTGCACTTCTCGGCCACCGTATTGAGTCAAAATACCCAAATATAATGTGTCTCATATGTATTGAGAAGCCTGGCCAAATCTTACACTTGACAAATACATCAATATCATTCCAAAGCTTCTGAGTGTAGTGACACGACCAAAATAAGTGACCACTCATCAGAATTAAACAAAAAGAGCATGTTAGCTCAATGTCAGACTTAAATCTTTGTATACATTTCTTAACAGGATAGAACCTGTGTATGAGCTTAAATGAGATTTCTTTCACTTTATTTGTTATGGAGCTTAAAATATGACAATATGATTTGAATTTGAATTGTGTAAATTTGAATTATTTACAAGTGAAATCTAACAAAATTGAATTTTAGGTGGTAGTTTAAATAGTTCTGAATTTGATTTTTTTAAACGAATATTGAACATTTGAAATTTAACAAATTGAAATGTTTTTATGGCTGAATTTTATAGACATGTATTTTCAAACAGCTAGTTTTTTTGTTCTGAATTCGTATACTGCAAATATTCAGTTTAAAAAAATACAGATTCAAGTTTTCAAGAAGAAGAAATTCGGAACTTCAAATTCAGTTTTCTAAAATTCAAGTTAAAAAATTCAAGTTAAAATATAGCTGCGAGCAGCGATTACGGGCCCAAGCCGGTGGCACCGCAACCCCGGTGCCTTTAGTTACCTAAAGGCACCGGGGTGGCGGTGCCGCCGGCTTTGGCCCTTCATCGCTGCTCGCAGCTATATTATATATATATATATATATATATATATATATATATGTGTAACAAAAAATATATATATATCTGTTCACAATTTAGCATCTTTAATGTATTTTCATCATGTTGAAAAAGTTTGGTGGCATGAAATAAACCACTTAAGAGGAGTGGGTAAAAAATCAGAGACTGATTTTGCAAAGAAATCCACATTCAAACCAAAATGTCTGACTTCCTGTTGCTCGGAGCTAATGACTGTAAATTAGAAAGTTGTCCGGCTCGATGAGACCAATATACGTATTGATTTTTTAAACTGTAGGTAAAACTAACCCCCCCCCCACTTTTGTCAAAAGCATTTTGAAAGTGACACACTTCCTGCTGCCAGTTGGTGGCGCTACAACTTTGACTCACAATAGTTACATCCATCTGATTGGCCTCTTACCACGAACACACTGCTGAAGTTTCATCAAGATCAGTTAATGTATGCAGAAGTTATAACACTTCGTGTTTCTCTTTTCTCGCCATAAATTCGTTTCCTCGCCACGACCAAACCGTTCGAGATATCAAAAATCCGTCCGCAATTTAGCATCCTCAATGTCTTGACTTCATGCACACCGAGTTTGATGGGGATTTAATTAATTCTCTAGGAGGAGTGTTTCAAATTCCACAGCAAGCGTTCTCCAAACAACCCATAATAGCTGACTTCCTGTTGGGCTGGCGTATAACTTAAGAGTGCGAAAGTTGTTCGGCCCGATGAGATCTATATGTGTACCGAGTTTCATATTAATTCATGCAAGCGTGTTTGATCTATGGACCAAGTTTTCGGACCCCATTCAAGGGGGCGCTGTTGAGCCCCCCTGCCACGCCCAGGTACCAGCTTCAGCCTGGCCCTGATGGCCGCAGGTTCTGACCTGTGTGCAAAGTTTCAAGAGTTTTCGAGCACGTTAAGGGCCCCAAAAGCCCCTGAAACCTTGAAAAACAATTATAAAAGCAAATCTCTCCTAACAGACAAATCCCCCACACCCCCCACACACACACAGAGACACAGATACAGAGAGAGAGAGAGAGAGAGAATTCTCCAAAAATCCACATTCAAACCTAAATATCTGACTTCCTGTTGGTCGGAGCTAATGACTGTAAATTAGAAAGTTGTCCGGCTCGATGAGAACAATGTACATACCGATTTTTGTGACTCTAGGAAAAAGTGTGGCGCTACTGAGCCATTCCACCACGCCCGTTTCTGAAACTTTGCACATGTCTACTGGATAATAAATGTGATGTGTCCGTCGAGTTTCATGCATTTTCAAGCATGTGAAGAGTCTCAAAAGCATCCGAAAAGAATATTAAAGTTTGATGCGTTGCCACGGCAACAGTATCTAAGATATCAATAATCCTTTCACAGGTCTACATCTGCCGTGTGTCTACATTATACACATAAAGTTTTAAGCAAATCGGGTAAAAATAAGAGAGTGATTTCAAAGCATTTTGAAAGTGACACACTTCCTGTTGCCAGTTGGTGGCACTATAACTTTGACTCACAAAGGTCACATCCATGTGATCGGCCTCTTACAACGAATACACTGCTGAAGTTTCAGCAAGATCAGATAATGTATGCAGAAGTTATAACACACTTCCTGTGTCCCATTATTCGCCATAAATTCGTTTCCTCGCCACGGCCAAACCGTTCGAGATATCAAAAATCTGTTCGCAAGAATTCATCCTCAATGTCTTGACTTCATTCACACCGAGTTTGGCGGCGATCGGATGAATTCCCTAGGAGGAGTATTTCACATTCCATTGTATGCGTTTTCCAAACAACGTATAATAACCGACTTCCTGTTGGGCTTTTGTAAAACCGAAAGTTGTTCGGCCCGATGAGATCTATATGTGTACTGAGTTTCATATTATTACATGCAAGCGTGTTTGATATATGGACCAAGATTTCGGACCCCATTCCAGGGGGCGCTGTCGAGCCCCCCTGCCACGCCCGGGTACCAGCTTAAGTCCGGCCCTGATGGCCGCAGGTTCTGACCTGTGTGCAAAGTTTCAAGAGTTTTTGAGCATGTTAAGGGCCCCAAAAGTGGCAAAAAGGCACACAAAAAAATAATGAAGAAAAAAAAGAAAAAAAGAAAAAAAAAGAAAAAAATAATCCTTACGAAAACAATAGGGCCTTTGCCCTTTCAGGGCTTGGGCCCTAAAAATTCTGATCTTACAGAAAGTAGGTCACAGGTCATCCACAGGGAAGAGTAAAGGATCTCAGATAAGTCGAACAGAGCATTTTGGCTGCACTGCAGTAGTTCTCTTACGAGAGGTTCTCTCGTATTGCGTAAGCTTGCTTACGCTGCGGGAAAGTCTTCTTTTCTCGAGATACTGAAGCCAAAATTATCCTTAATTCATATTTTGTCAACGCAGTGCAGCTGCGGCAGCTGAGCTAGAGCGGCATACTGCACGCTCATTGGCTGCCGCGCGGCAACTGCTTAAGCCTACCAGTGAGCCTGGCGTGACGTCACGGCCAATGAGGGCGCGCGCGCCCTCGCGCGTCACAGCCCGCCAGAATGGGCGGCGTCAGAGCGTATATAAGGAAGGCTCGTAGGCTATATTCTCTGATTTCTGTCTTTTCAGCGAAGCACTCGCATCGCTGAACTCTGAGAGGAAGCCGTCGCCGTTGTCCTGCAAGGAACAGCTAACGAGCCAGCTTAGGACAGCCTGAGGAAGCCGGTCGAATCTTCGCCGCCTTCAGCCTGCCGTGCCAGCTCAGCTATCCGGCGATATCCTTTTTGTTAAGCTCTTTCTGTGTGTTTTGCTTCCGCAGCACTTTCTAAAAGAGCGGAGGCGTTGTTGCAAATGCCTCGCACCACGTGCGGCTCATGCCGCTCTACGCTCAGCGACAGAGACCGCCATCTTATCTGCGCTCTCTGCCTGGGCCGGGATCACGCAGCCGTCGCGCTTTCCTCGGGCGGCTGCACCTTCTGTGAAGAGCTACCGATGTCGACCCTGCGGGCTCGACTCGCCCTCTTCACAGAGCCTGCTCCAACTGTCGTCGGGCCGCGTAAGAAGAAACGCCGCTCTCAACGACCACCGGAGCCCGAGACTCGAGCCAGGGCCTCGCCGGAGCCTCTCCCGCGAGCCTCGCTCTCTCCTTCTCCGCCCCCGCTTCCCGACGCGCAGCCGACGGGCTCTCGCCCTCAATGCCGTCGCCTCAGGGGATGAAGCGGATGATAACGCGCTACTGGACACGTGCTCGTTAATGGCGTCGGACAGCGAGGGATGGTCCGGTTCTGTCCGCTCCGCCTCCTCCACCAGAGCGTCCAGCAGGACTCACGCCAGTGTGGACGCCGAGCTTCTCCGCCTCCTCACTTTGGCAGTCGAGCGCCTGGGCCTCGAATGGTCTCCGCCAGCGGTGTCCCCGCCCAACAGGCTCGACGGATGCTTCCTGCCCGCCAGTCGACAAGCTCCAGCGTCCAGACCAGCGCCTTTTTTACCGGAGCTTCACGAGGAGCTTGCTAAATCGTGGAATGCTCCAGTTTCGGCCAGACTCCGCTCTCCGGCCTCAGCAGCTCTTTCCCGCGTGGATGGAGCCACGGAGAAGGGGTATGACCGGATCCCACCGGTCGAACAGGCGGTTGCAGCGCATCTTTGCCCCCCATCTGCTAGATGGCGTTCAAAGACTGCCCTCCCGTCTAAGGCCTGCAGGACTACTTCGGCGTTTGTCAGCCGCGCTTTCTCCGCCGCTGGGCAAGCCGCCTCAGCCCTGCACACAATGGCGGTCCTTCAAGTTCTCCAAGCCGACCTCCTCCGCCAGCTCGACGAGGGAGAACTGGATAAGTCTGCCTTGACCGACCTGCGCAGTGCGACGGATCTCTCCCTTCGCACGACGAAGACAGCGGCCCAAGCTATCGGACGTTCCATGGCTTCGCTGACCGTCACAGAGCGCCACCTCTGGCTAACGCTAGCCGACATGGGGGATCAAGAGCGGTCCGTGTTTCTCAACGCCCCGCTCTCACCCACCGGTCTCTTCGGCCCTGCGGTGAGTGGCCTCGTGGACCGCTTCTCTGAAGTACAGAAGGCGTCACAGGCCATGAACCTCTTTCTGCCTCGCCGCTCGAGCTCCGCTGCAGGCCGCTCTAACACTCAGCCTCCTGCACGCAGCTCCACGCAGCGCCTGTCTCGACCTCCAGTTTCGCAGCAGCGCCAGCGCGGCCGACCTAGGTCCCGCTCCACCAGCCAGCACAGGCCGCTAACCCCGCGGGGTCCCCGGCCTAGAGTTTCGCTGAAACCCGAGCCTGCGAAGTCCTCCTAGCACTCGTCGAGAGGAAAAGACGGTTGAGTCCCGCCGCGGCCGGACCGCCGTCAAAGCTAACTTGTATCCCTCTGCCAGTCCCCTTGATAAAGGCTACTGCAGTAGTGTCCACCGCAGCCAACGAGCCAGTTTCTCAACTCTCTCGCCTGCACACAAACGCCGTTTTTACGGCGACCCAGATAAGTCAAATAAAGAGTGTAAAATCTGGTCATTCGGCTCACGCCGTCAGTGTTATGAGTGTAGTAAACATGCCCACGCCCCAGTGTTCATTGCTACACACAAGCACAATCTCCCCTGTGTACCCCACAGAGTGCACTCACATAAAGCGCGCTACGGCCGCTCGAGTGTTAGTTGTAGGTCACGTGCCCGCGCCCCAGTGCTCACACCTACACAGTGCTCGCTCTGTCTCACACATTCGGGGTCCAGAGCAACCCGTCACCGACTGTGTGTTAATAAAGAGCCCTGTGTCCGCTACACAGCACGCACACTCTCATGTGAACACTCACGAGCCCGCCCCGCTTCCGCGCCGCGAGCCGTCACACACAACGCTCTCTCACAGCGTCACTCAGCCGGCTGCCGCTATCAGCGAGCCCCCGTCTCCCCTCACTGCCACTGCGCGACTCGCGCACATACCGCCACAGGCTCCTTGTCCCGCGCTGTACGGCGGGCGGGACCCGGAGGCGATTCGACCCCTAGCTATGAGTGCGAATGCATGGAAAGCTATTCCGGGAGTGTCGAAGTGGATACTAAACACAGTGATAAAGGGCTATTCGCTTCAATTCGCTCGCCGCCCCCCGCGCTTTCGTGCCCGGGTCGAGACTCAAGTGAAGGCGGATGCAGCTCATCTGCTTCACGCAGAAATAGCGAATTTGTTGCACAAAGGGGCGATAGAGCGAGTTCACCCGCCGGTTACCGAGGCAGGCTTATACAGCCGTTATTTCCTCGTACCCAAGAAAGGCGGAGCGCTCAGACCTATATTAGATCTGAGACATTTGAACAAAGCGCTCATGAAACGACCGTTCAGAATGCTCACGACCAGTCAAATCCTCGCGCAGATTCGCCCGGGGGACTGGTTCATCTCTCTCGATCTGAAAGACGCGTATTTTCAGATTCAGATTATTCCCCGTCACAGGCCATTCTTGAGATTCGCCTTCGACGGTCAGGTATATCAGTACACCGTCCTGCCGTTCGGCCTGTCCCTGGCACCCCGTACATTTACGAAGTGCATGGATGCGGCTCTCGCACCCCTGAGATCGAAGGGAATGCGAATTCTGAACTATCTGGACGATTGGCTCATTATAGCGCACTCAACAGAGGAACTAGTTTCTCACAAGACAGCGCTTCTCAGTCATTTGGAAAGCCTGGGTCTTTCCGTAAACTGGGACAAGAGCTCTCTAACCCCCAGCCAGTCTATCACTTTTCTGGGTATAGATCTGGATTCGGCGGCGATGACGGCCAGATTGTCAACACAGCGCGCGCGCTGTGTTCGACACCTCGCCGCTTCCATTCAAGTGGGGAAAGTTTTTCCCCTGAAAACTTTTCAGAGGCTTTTGGGCCACATGGCGTCAGCCGCAGCGGTCCTGCAGCTGGGCTTACTTCGAATGCGCCCGCTTCAATGCTGGCTAAAGTCGGAAGTGCCCCGCAATGCATGGTTTTCGGGCCGTGCACCAGTCAGAGTGACTCAGCGCTGTGTCTCAGCCCTGCAGCCCTGGCTGGCGGCCGAATGGTATCAACGGGGAGTGACGATGGGGGTCATCGCACACCGCAAAGTGGTCTCGACAGACGCGTCCAACATGGGTTGGGGAGCGACTCACGAGGGCAGTCCGATTTGCGGCCCATGGTCGAACACGGAGAAAAGCCTTCACATAAACTGTCTAGAGATGCTGGCGGTCGAGAAAGCGCTGAAGCACTTTCTACCGCTTCTACGGGGACACCATGTGCTAGTTCGCTCGGACAACATGTCAGTGGTGTCTTACGTGAACCGCCAGGGCGGAATCAGATCCAGAACCCTGCGCGCTCTCACAGAGCGCCTCCTATCCTGGGCTCAGGGCCCGCTGCGCTCCCTAAGGGCAGCTCATGTACCCGGTCGTCTGAACGACGGCCCGGACAGACTGTCCAGGGACAACGTTCCCCCAGGGGAATGGTCTCTACACCGCCAGACGGTACAAACGCTTTGGCGTCGTTTCGGCGAAGCGGAGATCGACCTCTTCGCCGCGAGCGAGAACGCTCAGTGCCAGAGGTTTTTCTCAAAACACGAGGACGCGCTGGCCCAGACCTGGCCCAGCGTTCCGCTGTATGCGTTCCCACCGATCTCGATGCTGCCTCAAGTGCTAGCGAGGATCAGGGAGGCGAACTGCGCGGTGCTCCTCATAGCTCCGCGCTGGGAAAACCAGCCGTGGTTCCCCGAGCTAATGAGACTGGCGGACACAGCCCCATGGCCGATTCCGGTGAGGAGAGACCTTCTCTCTCAAGCCCGAGGATCGATTCTGCATCCCCATCCAGAGCACTGGTCTCTGCATGCGTGGGAGATCAACGGATATTCGTTGATCTGCCAGAAGGGGTAATTAACACGATCACGCAGTCCAGAGCCCCCTCGACGAGGCGGCTCTATGCGTCTAAATGGTCGGTGTTTAGCAGATGGTGTGTGGAAAAGGGTTCTAATGCTCAGTCCTGTGGAGTCCCACAGGTGTTAAACTTCCTTCAAGAGATGTTGGACGCGGGCAGGTCCCCCTCCACGCTCAAGGTGTACGTCGCGGCCATAGCAGCGTTCGCCGAATCGGCGCGCGGCCGCTCGCTGGGCAGGAACGAACTTATTACCCGCTTTCTGCGCGGGGCCAGGAGGATGAACCCTCCTCGGCCCCCGTCAGTCCCTATTTGGGACCTGTCTCTGGTCCTAGAGTCCCTAAAAGTGCATCCCTTCGAGCCTTTGGACTCTGTGGAGTTGAAATACTTGACGCTTAAAACCGTTTTTCTGCTAGCTCTGGCTTCAGTCAAACGAGTGGGTGATTTGCATGCGCTGTCCGTCAGCGCGTCGTGCCTCGAGTTTGGACCTAACGACTCGTTAGCCATTCTCAAACCAAAGCACGGTTATGTCCCCAAAGTGTTAGGTACTCCCTTTAGGGCTCAAGTCATTACCCTATCGGCCCTGCCGTCATCCGGCAGCGAGGAGGGTGTTAACCGCCTTTGCCCGGTCAGGGCGTTAAGGTGTTATGTCATGCGTTCTGCAGCCTTCAGGCTCTCAGAGCAGCTTTTCGTCTCGTTTGGAGGGCGCGCTAAGGGTCGCGCCGCCTCGAAACAGACGCTATCCAGATGGATAGTGGATGCTATTGCAGCAGCATATGCATCAAAAGACCTGCAATGTCCGTTGGGCATACGGGCTCATTCCACCAGAGGCATGGCCTCATCGTGGGCATGGTCCAGCGGGATTTCCATTCATGACATTTGTATGGCGGCGGGCTGGGCATCCCCCTCTACATTTGTTAGGTTTTATAACCTGGAAGTTCCCGCCCTGCAGGCTAAACTTCTGTCAGTCTAGTCGTGTGCATGTCCTGCTCATGTGCGCAGGCTGTATTATCGATTAGCTTGTCTGTTGAGCTGCACGCTCAGGATATCAGTATGCATAGACCGGCCGTGCCGTTCTTGTGTTCCCTAGGTCTGCTTATGAACATGTGTTGGCCCGCACCGCTGGCCACCTGTCATTTCACCTCTATGCTTTTCATAAAGAGTCTTATGTGATCGTTAGGCGCGCACGGCGTGGACAAGGGGTTCCCGCAGCGTAAGCAAGCTTACGCAATACGAGAGAACCTCTCGTAAGAGAACGATACTTGGTTACTCACGTAACCTCGGTTCTCTCTAGAGAGGGAACGAGTATTGCGTTCCCTGCCGTGCTTAAAGCCTATAGCTCGTGTCGCTTCATTCGACAGAAAACAGAGAATATAGCCTACGAGCCTTCCTTATATACGCTCTGACGCCGCCCATTCTGGCGGGCTGTGACGCGCGAGGGCGCGCGCGCCCTCATTGGGCGTGACGTCACGCCAGGCTCACTGGTAGGCTTAAGCAGTTGCCGCGCGGCAGCCAATGAGCGTGCAGTATGCCGCTCTAGCTCAGCTGCCGCAGCTGCACTGCGTTGACAAAATATGAATTAAGGATAATTTTGGCTTCAGTATCTCGAGAAAAGAAGACTTTCCCGCAGCGTAAGCAAGCTTACGCAATACTCGTTCCCTCTCTAGAGAGAACCGAGGTTACGTGAGTAACCAAGTATCGTTTTCTGCCGCAAACGCGGTGGTGGTTCAAGAGAATCCATGTATCTTTCGTTCAGTCGTTTTTTTATTTAATATTAAGAGTAGAAAAATGAGAAAACAGCTTGAGTATTAGATTTCTAATATAATAGCCTAAATAGTCCGCTGCAGCAGTTGCATGGAGCTTACAAAATGCGTGTATTGCAACTATAGGCTACATTTAATTTTCTCATCAAACAACTAGACTAAGGAATGGCTCGGTACAACAGAAGAGCCTAGAAAGGGCTTTTTCTCTGTGTAGACCAGCAGTTGGTCTGAATTTGCTATAACCTATAGCCTATTTTCTGGACTGTATAGGCTAAGTCACGTTTTATCATGAAACACGCTGTGATTTATTCCAAAGTGACTCAGGCATTTAACGTTAAATAATCTAAATGTTGACTTTCAAAAGTAGGCGCGCCAAGAAGGCTATTCTCTGTATTTTGGTTCATTTTTGATGTGCGCCAGAAAGATCTAAAGAGACCGAGACGCGCTAAAGCAGCGCATCATGTTGTTTTATTTATTTTTCAATGACATGATATTTTGTAGTCATTTTGAATACACAAATAAAAATACACATTTTACTGTTTCGAATGATACTCTGAAATAACAGAGTATTACGTTATTTTCCAGCAGTGGAACAAATCCAAGAGATGGCGCTCGCGCATCGCGCTCTCACACAACATAGTAGGCTATCAGTTCTGGCATTGCTTCATATCGCAGACTGCTCATTATCAAAATGAAACACAGTCAACCAAACATATAAAAAGTTATTCTGCCTAATTTAATTGGTCTGCGTACAATATAAAGGGCAAGCTGTGCCGCACACAGTCCTACTTGTTATTCCAAACATTTCCCTTGCTGTGAAGACGCTGATTTAGCCTATACGTGTATTTTGGGACTCGACTGAAGTATGAAGCCTTCTTTATATTAATAGTTAGCATCCACATGTTACATTGCAAATATGAAAACATTTGACTGAATGAGAGATGCGCGACCGTTTCGATTTAAATAAATTTGTTTAGGCTTGGCGTTTAAAATAGGCTAAATGTTGTTTGTAATAAAGGGCACAGTATAGGCTATTTTTATAGTCTATGTAGCCTATATTTTTTTATTATACATGGCTACTTATTTTTCATTCTTGTTGTTTTCTGCATTCATTTGTCATACAGTAAGGGAAAGTAAAATAGGCAACACATAGCCTACATGTTAATAGTGTTTATCATGTAAATGTTGTATTTTATTTAGCCTACAGGTCTTTTACACTATTGCGGAATAGGCTAATATTAAAATGTTTTGTTTTTTTATGACGCGTTTCTCTCTCAACATGATCCGGTGTGACTTGCGCTCATGTGCATGCGACTTATTTTCTGGCAAATACGGTCAGTTAAAAAATGTTGCTGTATTATTACAAAATGCATAGAGTGGAGACCATTCGGGCAAAAAACAACAACAAACAAACATATTGTGTTCATTACCCCCACCCACATTTGGGCTTAATCACTGTTATTATTAGGAAATGTATTTAGGTGTAGACAAAATCAGTTATGTTTATTTATAAATATGAACGTACCTTGCATCTCGGACACTAGCCGTTAGTCTACTTCTTTGGCCTATTTTTTTTAGCTGGCCATTTCTCAAAATCTGTGTGGAAAAGCTGTGGAGTGCGGAGAGAACGCACAATGGCTTTGCTTTGGAAGTTTTTTTTTTGGAAGTTTAGTTGCCAGAGAAAATAACACACCGTTTTGTTTAACATCAATTGATACTCAATATTAATTAAATAAATACATATAATGTCAGAGAATGCACAAAGCGCATCCTTTTCAGATGTAAATTATAATACATTTTAATAAAACACACAAGGCCTACATCATAAAACTCAGAAGATTATGTATTTTAATATATTATATTATAATACAAATAAAAAGGCGTCATACTTCAGTCGAGTCCCAAAATACACGTATAGGCTAAATCAGCGTATTTACAGCAAGGGAAATGTTTGGAATAACAAGTAGGACTGTGTGCAGCACAGCTTGCCCTTTATATTGTACAGCAGACCAATTAAATTAGGCAGAATGACTTTTTATATGTTTGGTTGACTGTGTTTCATTTTGATAATGAGCAGTCTGCGATATGAAGCAACGCCAGAACTGATACTATGTTGTGTGAGAACGCGATCACTTGGATTTGTTCACTTGGATTTGTTCCACTGCTGGGAAATAACTTAATACTCTGTTATTTATAGTCATACAGATAATATGACATCATTCGAAACAGTAAAATGTATATTTTTATTTGTGTATTCAAAATGACTACAAAATATCATGTCATTGAAAAATAAATAAAACAACATGATGCGCTGCTTTAGCGCGTCTCTGTCTCTTTAGATCTTTCTGGCGCACATCAAAAATGAACCAAAATACAGAGAATAGCCTTCTTGGCGCGCCTACTTTTGAAAGTCAGCATTTAGATTATTTAACGTTAAATGCCTGAGTCACTTTGGAATAAATCACAGCCTGTTTCATGATAAAACGTGACTTAGCCTATACAGTCCAGAAAATATGCTATAGGTTATAGCAAATTCAGACCAACTGCTGGTCTACACAGAGAAAAAGCCCTTTCTAGGCTCTTCTGTTGTACCGAGCCATTCGTTAGTCTAGTTGTTTGATGAGAAAATTAAATGAAGCCTATAGTTGCAATACACGCGTTTTGTAAGCTCCGTGCAACTGCTGCAGCGGACTATTAGGCTATTATATTAGAAATCTAATACTCAAGCTGTTTTCTCATTTTTCTAATTTTTCTACTCTTAATATTAAATAAAAAAACGACTGAACGAAAGATACATGGTTTCTCTTGAACCACCACCGCGTTTGCGGCAGAAAACTACTGTAGTGCAGCCAAAATGCTCTGTTCGACTTATCTGAGATCCTTTACTCTTCCCTGTGGATGACCTGTGACCTACTTTCTGTAAGATCAGAATTTTTTAACTTGAATTTTTTAACTTGAATTTTAGAAAACTGAATTTGAAGTTCCGAATTTCTTCATCTTGAAAACTTGAATCTGTATTTTTTTAAACTGAATATTTGCAGTATACGAATTCAGAACAAAAAAACTAGCTGTTTGAAAATACATGTCTATAAAATTCAGCCATAAAAACATTTCAATTTGTTAAATTTCAAATGTTCAATATTCGTTTAAAAAAAATCAAATTCAGAACTATTTAAACTACCACCTAAAATTCAATTTTGTTAGATTTCACTTGTAAATAATTCAAATTTACACAATTCAAATTCAAATCATATTGTCATATTTTAAGCTCCATATATTTTAAGCTCCATAATTTGTGAGAAAGAATTTTTTTCCAGTTAAGGTTAACAAACAAATTATTCCAAAAGGAAATAACAGGTGGAACAGAAATCAAATTCTTAAGAAATAAAGATCTTATTTTATAGTTTTTAGCTTTCGACTGAGAAAAACAAATTTGACCAACAGGAGTATCACAAGGTTTGGAGAGGATGTAGTAGATAGTGGGGAGGAGTAATTACAGTTTTTAAAAAGCATACATAAACCAGAGGGAATAGCACCCATTACTGTAGCAAATTATTTTGGGGTTACTGCATTTGGTATTCGGAAAGAAATTCTGAATATCTGAACAAAAGACCTTGTTTATTAAACAACTGCTCCACCAAAAATAATCCATTACTGAACCAATTATCATAAAATAGAGACTTATTCTTGAATAAAATGTTCTTATTGTTCCAAATAAAACATCTCTGTGGTGAAAAGTTATGTTTATAAATTAGTGCCCATGCTAAGAGAACCTGACGATAAAAGTTGGAGAGTTTGATAGGGAGTTTGGATACATCATAATTACACATTAAGAGAAAATGAATGCCACCAAGTTGTGAAAAAACAAGTTGAGGAAAAACATTCCAGACAGAAGATGGTTTGGCTAGGTACTGATTCAGCCAATTAATTTTAAATGTATTGTTGAGGGATAAATAAATAAAATAAAATAAAATTCAAACCACCACTATTATAAGAGTTTAATATGGCTGATTTTCTCATATAATGAGATTTATTTTTCCATAAGAATTTTATTAAAACCTCATTAATTAACCGGTTAGAAATGTGTCCGAGTGCGGTCCGCCTTGCTCTGATGTCATGCTGACATATGTCAAAAAACTCTCGCGAGCACAAGGCGGACGTGTTGGATTCTGCAGTCGGACACAGTTGCTCTCCACTGACTGCGCTGATCAAAAGCACGATGGGAAACGACTTGCTTGACGACAAAGCTTAATGCTCATTGGGTTAAACAACCGTGATGTATTGTTCTCTTTTAATCCGCAAGCATTTTTTATTATGTCCTCGCTCCAATCAACACGTTTAATCGCCTGCAAGCCACTATTCTGAAACGGCCGTGATCCTGTTGGAATCCTATAAAACCTAAGCCCCTTGGTGGAATATCGATTAGTGCAACCGTAAACGCAACAACCAGACATTTTGATGCTGGGAAACCGTTTTGATAAACTTTCGGAGGTGCCAACACGTTAGAGCCAGTGGGGAAAAACACCACTTCCGTTGCCAAAATGCGCGCGCAACTATTTGATCACGTGGGCTGTAAAAGGGTCTATTGGAATGTTCTAAGCATAGGTCAGGGGTCTCCAACACGGGGTGTCCGCCTTGCTCTGATGTCATGCTGACGTATGTCAAAAATCTCTCGCGAGCGCAAGGCGGAAGTGTCGGATTCTGCAGTCGAGCGCAGTTGCTCTCCACCGACTGCGCTGATCAAAAGCATGATGGGAAACGACTTGCTTGACGACACAGCTTAATGCTCATTGGTTTAAACAACTGTGATTGTATTGATCTCTTTTAAAATGTTTGATTTTAAAACTGATATCATGTTTTATGTGTATATGTTATGTGTGAATATTCCCAAACTATCTGACAGTGCGATCTCTTTGGGTTATGCAATTTAATTTTTATAAAAAATAAAATAAAAAATAAAAAAACACAAAGCCTATGTCTGTATTAAAGAAAAAATGATTGATAAACATGTATTTGGAATGGAATTAAATAACAAGTACTTTGGGTGTCTTGTTCAATTTATTTATTTTCATATAAAAGTAACAGAACTTGAATTACATCCAGTTTATTAGCAACACTGTGCACGAGCGTCAATCCCGCGATAGCCTATCCATCTTTGATCTCACAGGTGTCAGATCCAGTACAAGAAGAGAGATTTGTCCGGCTTGCCTGCGCTTTTTTCACTCCTCCTCTCACTGCAGCCGCCTACTCTCGTATACATTTCAGGCGAGGCAAGGCGCATCTCAAACAAGCCTAAAGTCATGTAAGCGCGCAGTTTACTTGCGTTGTCATGGTTACTGGTTTGCATGGAAGCGGGGAAAACTGGTTATTTCAATAAGCTGATATATGTGAGTTATCAGCTTACTGGTGTGTATGTAAACGTGCTCAATGATAACTGCAAATCTACTTGGTTACTATTGTAACCTCAGTTACAATACTGTCGGGTCTATCAGTATAGGGAAATATAACCAGCCAAAGGCGGGTTTTATAATAAAATGTATAAATATAACCGGCCAAAGGCGGGTTTTAAAATAAATGTATATGTGATCGTGCACAGTGACATAATTTGTAGACAAGACCAGACACCGTCGGGGCCTTAATCATACCGAAAATACCCTCTCAGGAAGGTCCCTGGGTACCCGTTTAGGGGCCAGACATGGAGGGCCCATAAGTCGGGTTGCGGATGCCATATCGTCCCGTTGGCCTGTGTGTCTTTTTTCCTCAGCGGAACAGGCCAGGGGACTCTGTCCGATAACTGAACCAGCTCTGGACACCACGACCTGGATTGCCAGAGGGGGGCCACTAGGAGGACTGGGCATCCGCTCTCCTTGACCCGTTTGATGACCTGGGGGATCATTGAAACGGGGGGAAACGCATAAAGGGGGCGGCTGGGCCAGAGATGGGCCGGCGTGTCCCTGTTTTTCGAGAAGAACACTGCGCAGAGGGTGTTGGTTCTCAAGGTGAAAAGGTCGACTTCGTTCGGCCTCGCCGAACACACTCCATATCAGACTGACTGTCTGTGAGTTCAGGGACCACTCGCCTAGGGGAGTGTTGCCCCGTGAGAGCATATCTGGACCCAGATTCTGAATGCCAGGGATATGCGCTGCCCTCAGAGAACTCAGATTGGTCTGTGCCCACAAGAGGAGGTCTCTCGCTATGCGTACAGGTTGCCCGACCTGATGCCGCCCTGGCGATTTATGTAGGCCACCACTGACGTGTTGTCCATGCGGACTAAGACGTGGTGACCTTTGAGGTTTGACAGAAATGCTTTGAGGGCCAAACAAACTGCTTTCATTTCCAGACAGTTGATATGTAAGCTCTGCTCCGTGCTCGACCAGAGGCCGGAGGCAGGCTTGCCCTTGTGCAGCGCTCCCCAACCTAGGTTGGATGCGTCTGTAAAAACCACTTTCCTCCTGGAAACTACTCCCATGGTCACACCCTTGTGGTACCAGTCCTGAGCCCGCCAGGGAATCAGAATCTGTAAACAACCCTGATTCACCATGATGCGCAGGCTGCCTGACTGCCATGCATGGGTTGGCACGCGGCGTTTGAGCCAGTGCTGCAGCGGGCGCATGCGCAGTAATCCCATACGGAGTACTGACGATGCTGCTGCCATGAGACCGAGAAGTTTCTGAAATTTCTTTAGAGGTGCGCGCTCGCCCGCCTTGAATGAGGCTGCTAGCGTTCGCACAGAGAGTGCGCGCTCTCATGTAAGCCGCGCTGTCATTGTTATATGACGTCGAGTCATATAGTCATATAGATATAGTCATCGAGTCGATAACTGTGCCCAGAAAGACCACACTCTGACAGGGAGTCAGTTTGCTCTTGGTTACAATGATTTTGAGACCCAGACATTTCAAATGGCCGAGAATCAAATCCCTCTGTGACAGTAGCTCGGTTCTCGACTGGGCCAGCACCAGCCAGTCATCGAGATAATTTAGCACGCACACCCCCTGATGTCTCAGGGGAGAAAGCACTGCATCCATGCACTTCGTGAATGTACGGGGTGCTAGGGATAGACCGAACGACAGAACGGTGTATTGATAAGCCTGACCCTCGAAGGCGAATCTCAAGAATGGCCTGTGACGAGGGTTTATCTGAATGTGAAAGTATGCATCTTTCAGATCCACCGTAAAAAAACAATCCCACGGGCAAACTTGCGTGAGGATATGTTTGGTAGTTAACATTTTGAAAGACCGTCTCATGAGAGCCTTGTTCAAATGTCTCAAATCTAGTATGGGTCTGAGACCGCCGTCTTTTTTCGGGACTAGAAAATAGCGGCTGTAGAAACCCGAGTGTTTTAACGCGGGGGGGGGACTAGCTCTATCGCCCCTTTTGCTAACAGATTCTGTATTTCGGCACGAAGCACGTGACCCGCGTTGCTTCTCACCGAAGTCTCGACAACCGCCTGAAACTTTGGGGGTCTGCGAGCGAATTGGAGCGAGTAGCCTCGCTTTATTGTGTTTATGACCAAACTCGACACATCGGGGATGGCTTGCCAGGCCAATGCCCGTGTGGCTAGGGTTTGACACACAGTTTGGGATGGGCCGCCTAACACAGGGGGACCTGATACCTTTACATTGTGATTTGTGCACATACTGAGTGTTGGACTGACTGTACAGGCTTTTGTCTGGGGGAAGTCAGTGTAACAACTGGGAGGGGGCCGCCTAGTGAAGGGGGACCGTGAACCCATATGTTGTGATTGTGAAACATACGCTTTTTGTGCTTTATGTGGGTCGCCGTGAGAACGGCGTTTGTTTGTAGAGGCGCGCACAGTGCAGCGGGCCTGTTGTCAATAATAAAATCTCCAGCCGCCTGAGTTAGACAGGGAGCTGTGAGAAGTGTCATGGGATTTTGAGCAGTGACTATCTGTGGCGGCGCACGCTTCGTAGCGGGCGCACTGACTGCAGTGATAGTGTGCGGCATGGGTGGCGTGCTTGTAACGGGCCTAATGACTGAACGTTCCTAGCAACCTGTGAGCGGGGGCTGTGGGGGAACATTCATTTCTCACTCTGTTTGAGCTACTGTGAGAACAGCGATAGTTTGCAGCGGTGCACGGTTTAACGGGCCCCTAGACTGCAGCTATAGCTCTGTTAGAATCGTGATTTAACATGACTAGCTGGCCATGCTTCGTCCAATTGCACTCGTGCTGGGTTTAGATGGGGGGGGTCAAACGTTGAGCCCGACCAATCCCTTTCCCGGACTTTGCCAAAGAGGGTGAGTCACGCGGGGGCGGGGGCGGGGCCGGCGTGAACTCGTTCGCATTGGTGAAAAGATTCAATGCAGCCGAGATTAGAACTCGAGTCTCTGGCGCAAGAGTCTCAGATTCCACCACTGAGCCACAGTGGCGGATTGACAGAGAAGAACTCTTATAGTACTTAGAATGGCGGCTTGTTCTTGCAGTGAGAGAGAACGGTTTCAGCGTGGTTGATTCCAGGCATGAAAACCGCGCTGTTATGTCTGAATCACGGAGAAGGTTCTGTGTGATGAACAGAATGTAAGGGAGCGGTAGCTCTCTTGTGTCGTAAAGAGAGATAGCCGCGTGCACATCTGACCGTGCGCTTCTTCCGTCGTTGCTCAATGAGGGAATGAAGTGGGCAAGCGCATAAGAGAACATTTTCAGAGAAAACGAGCTTCTGTGTGACGTGCAAAACAGAGGGCGGGGTAGTTCTCTTGTGTAGTAAAGAGAGCTAGCCGCGCGAACATCTACCCGCGCGTTTTTTCCGTCGAGGCTCGACGAGGGAAGAAACGGGGGGAGCGCGAGAGGCGGTTTGCCATCCCAAAGGAGAGCTAGCCGCGAGTACATGATGTTATAGGCCTCGTGCAGATGCATCCACACGTGGCACAAGAGGAGCGAGGCATTTGGAACAACGCTTGCGCTCTATATAAATCACAATAATAATTGAAAGGATATGCGTCGATGCCGGATGACCACAGGAGAACGGCGACAGGAGAAAAAACGACTTCTGTGTTGAAGGCGTAGTCTGCTGTATGCTGCTGCTCGCTCTGGCTGATAAGGGTTTGTTTCAACGGCGAAGGCTTTCAGAGGATTCAGAGATGTGAAGTTGTCGCTGAAGGAGTAAAATCTGCTAAAATGCCGTTTTTTGGGGACTAATATGGGCTAAGGCCACGCCCCCTTGGCGGGCTCTGACGTGTAATGGCGTGAAGCTAGCTCATTGGCGCACACGCAATTGGATGTGCAGTTGCCGTAGCACAGCCAATGAGTGAGCCAGACACTCACTGTGCTAGCTGTGCACTGCAAAATGCGTTTTACATTATAGGCTTCAGTAAATTGAGGAAAAGGAGTTTCCCCACTGCGTATAGCTACGCAATACAAAGTGACCGTTCGAAAGGGAACCACCTTTCACTGCCTTGAGTCCAGTTGTTTCTATGAATTGCAGCGATCCATTTGCTTCTGTTCGGTAGCTTTCGGCAGTCTGTAAAAATATACCTCAGATTTATTCTCAAATGTAGTTGTACAGTCAATCGCAAAGCTCTTTCCCGTTTAGATATGTCTTGCCTTTTTTCGCGGCATTCACGCTGAAAAATAATAGGCTTGTTTGCGATGCGCCTTGCGTCGCGGAAATGTATGCGAGTAGGCGGCTGCAGTGACGCAATCCAGGGGGAGGAGTTGGATCCAGATCCAACTCCTCCCACCTTACATATACCTAAACCTACCCATCTCCACCCCCTGATCCCTAAACCCACCCCTAAACCTACCAATCTCCACCCCTTAGATCTGGATCCAACTCCGCCCCCTGGATCTCGTGTAGCCTACTGCAGTGAGGTGCTACTGGAAAAAAGCACAGGCAAGCCGGACAGTTCTCTCTTCTTGCAGTGGATCAAAGCAAGATCAAAGATGGATATCGTGGGATTCACGCTCGTGCACAGTGTTGCTAATAAACCGGATGTAATTTAAGTTCTGTTGCTTTTATATGAAAATAAATATAATGAACAAGACACCCAAAGTACTTATTTAATTCCATTCCAAATATGTGTTTATCAATCATTTTTTCTTTAATACAGACATATGTGTTGTTGTTGTTTTTTTGTTTTGTTTTTTAATCAAAAATACATTGCATAACCCATAGAGATCGCACTGTCAGAGAGTTTGGGAATATTCACACATAACGTATACACATAAAACATGATATCAGTTTTAAAATCCAACATTTTAAAAGAGAACAAATGACATGTTAACACGCAAATGACGTAAATTGTATGCTGGCACATTGGAAACCATGGAACTTTACTGGCTGGTGTGGCTATCTTGCAAAAACACAAAGAACAAACAAATCCTGTAAATTGCAGGATTTAATCTAAAATAAAAATTGAACAATATCTTTAAAAATGGACAATGAGCATAAATAAACAGCATACATAATTATTTTATTATTTTTTTAAATAATATTTATATTTTTATATTTTTATAAATAATATTAATATTTTTAGAAATTTTTAGAAATTTGTCTTGGGCTCAAAATTTAGCCACTGCATCACATAAATCATAACAACACATAAAAAATCATAACAACACACAACATTTAAACCAATACATATTCTAACACAATAAATAGCAAGCAACTGTAAACACAATTACATGAATCAGAAAGAGGGAGGGGGTTAATAGACCACTTACTGATATTTAGTTTTTCCTCAATCAAACTTCTTCAAATGAATAGTTGCTCTCAAAACAATTAACACAACACACTAAAAACACCCTTCTGTTGATGAAACAGTTCAGTATTCACTGCACAATGAAGCACTGCAGTCTATTAATGCATTTATTAAAAGTAAATGTAGTATCATCATATTCAGCTATAGACACATGAAAATGCATGTTTTTATATTTTAATAATTAATCTAGTGCCTTGGATTGTTTTTGTTTTTTGGAGGTTACACCCTGTGTAGCACTTTTTGCCTTGTATGAAAATACATGTTTTTCATGAAGTTATTTCTGAACCTGATTGATCACGCCACTAATTTACATCTGCCTATAATTTTGTCTACATCAGAAAATATATACTTATGGATATCATTATGAATGTTGAATCCATAGTTCTTCTCAACATCTCCACAGGCCTCTTTCATTATTGGTGGTGTTGTTTAACAAAGGCATGCTCTTATTCCATTGAAAACAAACTTGGTCATCCACCACAACGTTCTTGAACTTCAATTCTGAAAGAAGTTTGGAAATTTATAGAACTTGCCACTTTAACACTAACTACCGGAATTCTACTATAATGAGCGGTCATTCTGACCATTCATATAGACTGTACCAAATTTTGTTATGTCATACATTCTAAGCTTCTATTGTGGTTTTGAAATGATATGTAGCCTACATGAAAATACTGTTTGGAGAAATGTTAAATTATCCTTACACAATTTCTATTGTGATTGTGAAAATGGTCATGACTTTCAGGGCTTGAACAGTTATAGCTAACTTACTAAATATTAAATGCCTATATTCTGAAAAGACATTGTTCAACATGTATTTTCACATTAAAAACTGCTATTTACAAGCCTTAGGTTCTGTGTGTTTGAGCAAGAGCACCAAACCAGTAGCCTAGGGTGTATACCAGAGTTTTTATACCATAAGCATGTACTGAAACGGTATTTTACAATGTTAAACCAATTCCAGGAAGCCATGTTAAAGAACCCCTGCACCCGGATTTTGTGCCCACAATATTTCCTCACCGTACTGTGGCAGACCCAAACCAGAAATTAAATAGGTAGGCCTATAAACACGCCAGGAAACGTGAGCAGACGTGTCACCCCTTCTCAAACGCAAGGTGGCAAAAACGACTGCTGTGAGCTCATATCTACCTACAAGTAAGTTTAATGACATGCACTCATTGAGATTGTATTAAGATGGTCAGGCTAAAGCTGGATTGGGGTTAGATGTGTGGGCTAAAGCAACTTCTTCTTCTCGTTAGTTTTCGATGAAGACCATTGCCCAGTTGACAACGATGATGCTGACGATGTCCCTGATGAAATGCGTGAGTCAAGGAACTGCCTGTCATCTTATTCTTTGGAGGAAAATGATGGAAAGTGCCGACAGATGACTGGACTCAGCTGGACGATGTTTTTGAGCCTATTTACATTTCTTAACCAGTTCGTGAAGAGGCGAGGCTACATCTCCCTTCCACCGCAGGACCAGCTGTTTATTACACTGATAAAACTACATCAAAACCCATCCTTTTTTTTCCGTCACGTTCTGAAAATGCCTCAAACAACTGTCAGGCAAATTTTTATCCGATGGCTTGACCTGATGTATGGGAAAATGTCCTTTTTAGTTCACTGGCCTGATAGGGAATGTTTTTCAATGATACCTCCAGAAATGAAGGCCCAGTTCCCACGACTGAAATCAGGACAGAGTACCCCAGCAACCTTAAAGCTAGGTGAGTGTCACAAGAAATGTCTTTACACACTCTCACATCCCATATTGAAATAAAAGGCTAGATGTCACTGCTATTATGTATCCTTTCTTAGAGCAAAATCATACTCTAACTACAAGAAATGGACAACAGTGAAAAATTTAATAGCATGCAGTCCATCTGGCAGCATTACATTTTTGTCAAATGGATGGGGAGGAAGGGCCTCTGATGTGTATATTGTTCGACAGTCAGGATTCCTGTCCTCAGTGTACCATTCTCCAGGTGATCAGGTAAAATTGGAATTGCGTGTATCTCAGCTAAACACATTCATGTCATTTGATTAGGGTGTCAATGTCACCACCCTCTGGTGAGAAAGCAGAGCAAAGTAGATACAATGCAATATTATGGTGGATTTTTTTAATCTCTAGATATTGGCAGACTGGGGGTTTACACTCCAGGATGACTTTGCCCTCCTCGGTGTCGAGCTGCTAACACCATCATTCACAAAAGGGAGGAAACAGTTACCTGGGAGAGAGGTGGACATGTCTCGTAGGAAGTCAAACATCCGGATTCATATTGGTAAGTAAAACTAGATTATTGTAATGCCGTTTTATTTGAAAAGTCAATTTAGAAAAGCGCTCCTTTTTTATTGTTGTCGTCCTTACAGAGCGGGTGATTGGTGTGCTGAAAGGTCGCTTTCACATCCTTGACGGTCCACTCCCTCGCTGTCTGGTTCAGTCTGCACGGGACAAAAACCAAGGGCAAGCAACAGTTGACAAACTTGTAAATGTTTGTGCAGCACTTGTAAACATGGCACAAAGTATTATTAAATAAATACTAAAATATGTTCAATAGTGTCTCTATTTTTTTTTATATAGATTTTTAAAAAAAGATTATTATTTTTCTCACCTCACTTTGTAGCACTATTGTCATCAATCGTGGGTGGATGTGTTTTGCCCAAAATCTGCTGATCATGTCCACCATTCCGTGAATGAATTCATCATCTTTTAAGATTCTAAAGATGGTGGTCTGCTGTGGGGTCCAAGTAACAAAGTCTGCATACTGTGCTGCACACACAAACATTTGCAGCTGAACCTTTGGCAAGGAGGAAGGGAGAAAGGAAGTATTATTAAAATGTGCCTACAGTATTTGTTAAAGAATGTCACAATTCTGTTGACAGCTACTGATTTCTTTGTGTATAGCTTTGCCTTTGCAGAGTAAACTGTACCTGAGTGTAGTAAGCATGGTTGGGCTTCAAAGAAAACAATGTGGAAAGGTGCCCTTTCTCATCATCTGTCCAGCTAACTGACTGCTGACCTGCCCACTTATACGGACACTTTGCCTCCACCACACCCTTGCCGCAACAATCGCATGACACATAGGCATCACATGATACACCAAAGTATGGTCTTTCATGGCTGATTCTAAAGCCTGATCTGTCCACTCTTAATCCTTCATGCACTTTGCATACATCTTCAGTTACCAATATGTTGGTAGATAATTGGTCAGTGGCTTAAGGTAAGGACTATTTATGTTTTTAGCCTCTGACATGATTGTTCTGATTACAGTGTTTGAGGGTTTCTCTTGATTAGTGTGAAGAACAGTGTGAGCAAACGAGCTGGTGATTCTTCCTACTCGGTGCCTGCACCAGGCCTTACAGGCTGCCTGCATTACAGTCTCTGCCTCCACTCTGTCTGCCTCTTCCTTGGTAAAGGTTAGTGTTTCAAACCACGAGGAGTGGTGTGGTGTGGAGCCTGCATATTTACTGAAAGTACTCAGCACCACAGGACATTCACCTGTCTCGTGTAGCATTTGTAAAAATTGTGCCTGTTGGCTTGCTGAGGCTTTGGGGATGGGTCTTTTGACCTTACCTATGACTCTCCTGCCTCTGCCTCCAAAATCTATTGAGCGGATTTCTGATGGCTCAACTTTTTTTGTAGAAACAGCGTTCCATTGGCAGGCTATACTGGTACTTACATTGGTGGTGATGCCCAGGCGGACTGAGGCTTCCAATTTATACAGAACTGCACCCACATGGGAACAGCTTTCCCCTAGTCTTGGGTAAAAAAAAAGACAGTGTCAATTCCACGAAAACGTGAGCACAAGTCAACCACTACAGTATGGATCTCTTACCCTGCCATGCAGTCGCAGTGAGCTGCTCTAACTTTGCCACTATTTTCCACAGCTACCCATGTGTTGTGGGGCTTGTTAGTCACCCTCCAAGAAGGTTTAACACTGCTTTTAAAAACAAAGCACTTGTCTGTTTTTATGTGTAAAACAGCCTGGACCCAACCACTGACGAAAAACTTATGGGCCTCCAGGGACCTTTTGTTTTTCATTGTTTCCGATGTGTACAGGCCTGTCAGACACAAACAGTGACATTGTTTATCATTTCTGGCTATAGTGGTGTCTGCTAAGATTAGCACTAGGCCTATATGACTTTTCGACGACCACTTCTCTGGGCTACATGTAACAACACGAACGGCAGTAGATCAAGCCTTCTAGGCTAGATAGGATAGCGTAATATCACAACATCCACTTTGACAGCTCCATACATACATAGGTCCCATACATATTTTGCCGTACACTGTAAACCTTTTTACAACTTTCAAAGTCCTAGCACTTTCTAGACACAAGCAGAAACCAGCCAAGTCCACTTTAGTCCTAGCCTGCCACTATTTCAACAGTAAAATCAGTTAACAGCCAAGGTAGCGTGCCTAGTGAGAGCTAATCACGTAGCTGCTAGCAGCTTCGTCTTTCTAACTAGTATAGCTAGTCGACAACAAAACTATGTCAATAGCTTAAATCAAGTGAAATATGATCCAAGTAAACCACCGACTCCTCTTGACATGGCCTCATCGTCTAGTTTGTCATACTGTGAGTGTGTTAATGACAAAAAAAATAGGCTACTTACTTGGTGATTCCACGAGATAGTGGTAGATGTCTGAATAGTCCATATTTGGCCACTGCGTGGGGTCATTAATCCAGTTTTCGACCATTTCAAAGGGACACCTCTGTAACCCCGTATCCAGTAGTTTCTTTAAATACCGCTCACGGTCCTCGGCCGGCAAAGAGAGTGTGTATGTGTGTGCCATTTTTGCTATCAAGAAACTTTGCAGATCTAGAGGGAGTTCTGTTCTCAGGGGAATCTGTTTGTCTTCCCCAAAAAGGGGCGTTACCCTTCGGTGACGCAAAAGTAGCGTTGTCTCACGACAGTTTCACACGTTTCTGCCTTTTTGGCCTTCCATAGTGGAGAGCAACTGTGCGCGACTGCAGAATCCGACACGTCCGCCTATTTATTATGTCTATGTGGCGGACCGCACTCGGACACATTTCTAACAGGCATCTCGCGCTGATCACCGGTGATCGATTTTGTGCAGATTTTGCTAATCTCAAACAAGCCTATTGCTGCAAAGTCTTTTTGTCATTCAGGGCAGTGGGCGTGACCTGACCGCAGTCACTCCAGCTGACGGTGATGTCACGTGCATTCCCTCTATTGGCAGTTGGCAAACCACCTTGGTGCCACCTACTGAACTGGATTGTGGAGCGTTGATGATTAGAGGGGACAAAACTTTACCAACTTTATATTCTTATATAATTGACTGTTTCTTTTAAATAATTTATCAGAGCTATTCTAATATGTCTATTCCTTTGCTTTTTACTCAATAAATAGGCCTAGCCTACTCTAAAGACATGTTGTTCGCACCTTCTTTTTTTTATTTTTGTGTCCAATGTTAGTCGTTCATTATTATATGCTCTATAGTGCAGAAGAACATGCTCTACTGTTTCATACAATCTGCTGTACCTACATAATCCACAAGGATGTTTCTTAATTTTGTATAGATTTCCAGTGAATGCTGTATGTCCGATTCTGATTCTTGTTATTACTGAATCTTCTCGTCTGTTTAACCCAGTTTCATTATTCCATATTCCTACTTCCCCTTGAATACTATATAAATGTCTGCCAAACTTCTCTTTACCCCAAATGTTTTGCCATGATTTTATTAAAGCTTTCTTAATAATTGATTTTGCTTCTGTTTTGCTGATGCTTATGTCAATTTCTATATTATCCATGTTCAATGAGCTTTTAGCAAACTTATCTGCCAACTCTTTTCCTTCTATTCCAACATGCACTGGAAGTCTGGAACCCAAATAAATGAAACAGCTGGTGCCTTGATTGTGAATTCTGCTAATGCATTATTTCCAGGATAAGATATTGTTTGACTAGATTGGCTAGAATTAATGCTTTTTAATGATGCCAATGAATCTTTCTTTGTACGTTGTTCCTCTCACTGGAGGGCCAAAACAATAGCTACCAACTCTGCAGTAAATACAGATATATTAGAGTTATTTTTTTTAATAATTTCATGTTGTGGAATAACTACTTCCTGTTATAGATTCTGGATCCTTTTAACCATCTGTAAATAACTGTATCATATCACCATAAAACTGATCAATATAGTGATTAACTCATATATTTATTTGATCACAACTCTGTTTCTTTACTTCTATTAACGGAAGGTCTATTATAAACAGTCAAGGTGGAATTGACAATTGAACTGCATTACTTTATATGTTTCAAACCAATACGTTCTGCTATTTCTTCTCTTTCCCTTCCTATATTCTTATTACCTCCTCCATGTTCCCAGCTTTTTGATAATATTGCCTTAGTTGAATGTTCATTATTGTGTCTCTTCAAGAACACCCAATATACCAATTTCAGTCTTTCTTCTAATGGCATTTTTCCCATTTCATTACCAGGTGAATTGCAAAACAGTTGAACCATGGTCAAAAAGAATTTTGTCTCCCCATTGGTTTACCCAAAATTTCTCATCCTCAGGTTTTGAGTGTGTTTTTTGTAACAAAATAAAATGAGCTTTTTCGCCCTTACAAAAAAAAAGCTTTTCTCTTATAATCCCCTAGTGTTAAGTGAAATACATGAAAAACAAATATTCATAATAAACAAATAAACAAGTGTTTTTCACCTAGGCTATATAGTAGGGACGTAGGCTATGTGTTTTCGGATGCAGCCAATCACTAACGGACGAAAATAAATATTATTTATTAAACAGTAATAGCCATTTTAGAAGTTTAAGTAGCCTATTTTTGTGAGGAAATATCACATATTGTGTTAAAATTAAACAGCGCATGAGAACGGTTCCGAGTCTATTTTTATTTGAGCTCCATGAGATGATGCATATTAAAGGCTCTCAGCCAATCAGATTCAAGATCCAGAACTAACTGTTGTATAAATATATATTTACAAACATATAGCCTAATGTTGGCTATATTACATTTACAATTCTTTCTTTGATTTTTAAATCAAAACCAAGACGAAAGAAAAAATGCAAGGGGAAATTTAAATACAGATAAAAATCTTCAAAATAAACATTAATAATAAAAAATAGCCTGCACTTTGTAAAGCTCAACTGTCTGGTTTCAGTTAGTTACTTTTTTAATTAATAAATTTGCATTACAATGATTACAAAAATGTGTATACTATTTTATAGAATATTTATTATAATATTTAGAAATAGCATAGACTATTTAAAAAAAACTGCTTTTATTTTGCTCTCTGCAAACGTATTATTTCCGTTGCGGGCAGATTTTGAACTTTCACCCCGCCTCTTGTTCTTCCTCTTCCGCCTGCAGCGATAGAAGGTATGGTGGATTGTCTTTGCGCTTAAAATATGATTCAAATATCCATCGTCATCTGCCGTTTCTAAAGATAAAATATATGATATTTAGAGTTATATGTGTTGTTCACAGTCTAATTGAAGAAACACTTGCCATATTAAGTCAATTAATACTGTCAATAACAGAATTTTGATTCTTGTGATTACTCGGTGAAATTATCATTCACGTTCCGTACAAACTCGAACGCATCAGACTACGATTTTACATTTGATACGGTCTTTACAACAGTAGTGAAATTGTGACACGGTTTTATTCGTTGATTTCGTTTACGCATAGGTGTTTGTATATGTTTAGCTTATACTCTAAATTATGCTTATTCCGCTATTAAGCCTGAACTCCACACATGCTTTGCCATCTCTTATACAGACATAAAGATCTTGTAATTTTTTTCAGGTCAAGATGGTGCAGCGCCTGACTTACCGCCGTAGGCTTTCCTACAATACTGCTTCAAACAAGACTAGACTGTGAGTGTGATTACTGCATTGATTCAAATAGATCTTCACCGTGTGCCGATGTTCCCATAGAATAGAGTGTCTTGTGTAAACATTAAAAGCTGTAGCAGCTACTTAATGACTACATGTCACTCAGGTCCCGTACTCCAGGTAACCGCATTGTATACCTGTATACCAAGAAGACTGGCAAGGCACCCAAGTCAGCATGTGGAATCTGCCCCGGTAGACTACGTGGTGTAAGTGATGATTTGTGTACAATTTTATGTGTGCATGTACAGTGATGTAAATAATGTTTGAGAATAGAGACCTTTGGATAAACGTCTCTGGGGGAATCTAGAAAAAGAACAGTGTTGATTTTTCAGCTCTTGTTGTATTGTATACAGCTCTGTTGTACAGACATTTTTTGGGAGTGGGGTCTTGAGGTATTAAGCATGGTATAACAATGTTAAAGGAATGTGTAGTGTAATATCTTTTGGAAGTCAACTAATGTAGAGAAATCAATTTATACAAAACGGCTGATTCATTAAGGAACGAAACGAATTACTTTGTCAGTCTTTATGAATGGCTCATTGACTCACCCAAATCATTTAAAAAAGAAGATTAGTTCAGGAACGAAACACCACTAAGAAGCGGAGTAGTGCAACAGCTTTGCTTTTAGAACTTTTTCATTGGCGAAAACATCAATATTGACAATGTTATTTCTAAAATGTAATTTAATGTTAAATTGCCGTTTATTTAACTGTTGTATGAAATCAATCATGTTTGCAATCTGCTGATATTCTGAAAAACGACACTCTTGCTAGTGTCATTATTAAATTATATCATGCCATAAATGTTTTAAAAAACAAGAACTCATACAGGAGCTTTTTTTTTTGTTTGCCCCCATATCTTGTATTAAAACATAATGTGATTTTTAACATAAGGATTGACAATTGATAAGGACTGATTGCAAATGCTACCATGTTGATGAATCTCAATAATGGTACTAGAAACTTAGATATTGTTAGATAAAATTGGATGTCAGAATGAAATCAATGAAGAGTAGAACACCAGATCTGGGGACCAAGAATGACACACACAGAAGTGCAGTTCACTCAAAGTAGGCTTTATTGTGCTCGTGCCATTGTTTAGACTAAATAGCAAGTCTAGGGTGTTGGCTGAAACTACGGATGCACTGATATGAAAATTTTGGCCGATACTGTTAACCGATAATTCTTTACATTTCAAAGCCGATAATCAATATTTTTGGCCGATAAATCTAAATTTAAAATATTTATATACTTTGATTAGCCTGAATACAAAAAACAAAAGGCTTGCCATTTAAAAGCCATATCCCAAACACTTCAACATAAATCAAATGTATAAAATACAGTAGCCTAGTTTGAACCAGTGTAAGATTCCTTAACTTTTAAAATAAATGTTACGCTCCTATGGCCAACTTTCTTTATTAAAAAATGGTAACACTTTATAATGTGGTTTCATTTTGTTAGCATTAGTTAACATGATCCAACAATTAATGAACAATACTTCTACAGCATTTATTAAGGTCAACATTTAAGACATTTTTAAGATCCAAAGTTGTATCTGTTAACTTTAGTTAATGCACTGTGAACTAACATGAACACAAATAGGCTAGTTCATTAACTAACATTAACAAAGGCTATTGCTCTCTGTTAGTTAATGCATTAACAAATGAGACCTTATTGTAAAGTGTTGCCAAAAAATCTATTGCCTAACAATTTTTTTTATTTATAAAATACCTAAATAAAACAAGTCATTGTATAACATTGGGCTGCATATAAAGAAACAAAATGCATGTGCCATGGATAAATAAAATGGAATAGCCTCCGCACGGACAATAAGGAAATAATTTTAATCAAACCAGGATGAAAATGTGTTGATAAATACAAGAACAAAAAAGTTCTAGTTATTAACGCATCAATGTATATATTTTTTTTAATTAAACATTTTGAATATTACAGTAATATTAAACATATTTAATATTGGGCTTACTGTTTCAAATTACATCATTGCTGTGTGAGCTGCGTGCGCTGAAGCCGAAGAGAACAAACGTTAAACTGAATCGCTTTGCTAGAAGGCTAATCAGCTCAACGGTTGCTGAAGAATGAAACTAAACCCAAATAATTTACAACTTTTTTTATTACTATAGTGTATACAATTTTAATATGACAGTCCCAATCATAGCTTTTAATGTTTTGCATTGCTGTTTGATCGCGTGTGCTTAAGCTGAAGAGAATGAGCACTGGGAAACTGAAGAACTTTTCTAGTGGGTGAATTCAACGAAACGCATCCAATTTGAGATTAATCAGATATTTATATTACATAAACTTAAAGGGTTAGTTCACCCAAAAATGTCAGTAATTACTCACCCTCATGTTGTTCCAACCGCGTAAGACCTTCGTTCATCTTCGGAACACAAATTAAGATATTTTTGATGAAATCTGAGTGCTGGATCACTTCTCCATAGGCTGCTAGGTGACCGAAACTTGCTGGCCCAGAAAAGTTATTAAAGAGATCGTTAATATAGTCCAAGTGACCACAGTGGCTCAATCTTAAGTATATCAAGCGACGAGAATACTTTTTGTGCGCAAAAACAAACAAAAATAACGACTTTATTCCACTATTCATTTCCTTCTCTCTGGGCCTCTAGTTGGTTCACGTAGTGTTTTTGCGCTGTGCGTCTGTGTTACACGTCATCACGCATCACACACATGACCAGCGTCGGCCGATAGTGAGCCTACGTGGTGACGTGTAACAGACACGCAGCGCAAAAACACTACGTGAACCAACTAGAGGCCCAGAGAGAAAGAAATGAATAGTGGAATAAAGTCGTTATTTTTGTTTGTTTTTGCGCACAAAAAGTATTCTCGTCGCTTGATATACTTAAGATTGAGCCACTGCAGTCACTTGGACTATATTAACGATCTCTTTAATAACTTTTCTGGGCCAGCAAGTTTCGGTCACCTAGCAGCCTAAGGAGAAGTGATCCAGCACTCAGATTTCATCAAAAATATTTTAATTTGTGTTCCGAAGATGAACGAAGGTCTTACGCGGTTGGAACAACATGAAGGTGAGTAATTACTGACAGAATTTAATTTTTGTGTGAACTAACCCTTTAATATTACGACTTCCATCTGCACAAAATGACATGAATGCTCAAGCAAACTTGACTGCTGGTCAGAATGTGTAGCCTGACCCCTTTTCTGGGTGCGCTATTCCCACAACCACGTGCAGAAATGGCAACTAAACCAAGAAAATTCACAATGTTTTATTACAATAGTTCTCAATGAAGCGCTTTACTGCATCGTTCATGAACTCAAACAAACGCATCCTAAAATAGATTCTTGTATAAAGATATGATGTAGAAAAGGGATGATTGAGCTGCTGATTTAAGTTGTTACCCTTTTTGCCTGAGCTGCTAATTTTTCTGCTAATCCCTTTCTCCTGAAACTGCAGCAAGAACAACAACATGCAACGTCTCATTGCTTGCAAAATAAACTGGAATCGGACGTGTTTGAACTGAAGTGTTGAAAAACACACATAACCATATAATTTTTCCACACTTTATTTCCAAAGGCAGCGGCATTCAAAAAGATTTGTAATGTTTTTGCAGTCATAAGTGTTTAAATGAGCATTTTAGCGCAAATAGTGCCAAACAATAGGGATGTGACAGTGAGGACATTTTCCCACGGTCAATCGGCGTGTCGCTAATTCAAAAGGGGCTTATTGCTTTTATAAAAGTTACTCCATAAAAATATTCATTTTAATATTTATTTTATTCATAAAACAAACACCAGCAACAAAAAATATAACGTTATAACACATTCCTCCACCAAGCAATGTAGTTCCAAAGAGGTTGCAAAGCAACACATGCAGCAACAAAGAATCACAAACGGCAGTTGCACAGTAATACTAATGTAATAAGGTCACGGTGTATGTTTGTTGAGTAATTTACAACAGCTTCGAATGTGGCTCAACCAATCAGAATCAAGGACTGGAACTGTCCGTTTTATAAGCGAAAGTAAAAATGTGCACGAGCATTCATAACGTTGCAGAGCAAGCATTTTCCAATTAATTCCTTTGGAAGTTGAGCTTCCATAGGAATGAGCTGAAAACGCTAGCTCTGCTCTGTGACGGACACGCAGGGTTATGAATGCCTGGGCCGATTTAGAATTAGCGCCAATTCGGCTGGCAATTGCTTGAATTTTGGGTTCATTTATTATTCTTAATGAAAAACATAACTAATCATTTGCAGGTTCCCTATTAGCATTGTTTAAATCTAAAATATTGCAAAGCTTTTACATTTCGCTTTGAGTCCAATCTTATGCCATCATCTTGTCAGTCAGCTCCTCACTCTGGCAGACACATTCAGTTTAATTGCAGTGTCTGTTCTCTAACTGAACTCTATTTAAATTACTATAAATAATCAAAATGATGGTGGGGGGCGGTGCTGCGGTGGGCAAGTGATGTTACCAGTGTTGCAGCTGAACACTGACTATCACAGCAAGCCTGCCATACAAACGACTTATTGTACTACTATATTAATGATACAAGTATTAGGAAAAATGAGTATCGCACTACTACTGTTTTACCAACCTTAATAACTACATCAGATTTGATTACCAAATAGGTAATTTAAAGGTGCTGTTAAACTTGACTTGAAGGTGCTGTTAAACTTGAGCTCATCTGAATACGTGATTGAAACCATGTTCTAATGTTTTTTCCTCAATAGATCCGTGCTGTGAGGCCCCAGGTTCTCATGAGACTCTCAAAAACCAAGAAGCATGTTAGCCGAGCTTATGGTGGTTCCATGTGTGCCAAGTGTGTACGAGACAGGTAACAAACTGAGATCGAGTTATTTGTAAACAAGTAGATTGGGACGGGCGATTAATAAAGGGATAGCTCATCTTATCAAAGTATAGTTAATTTAAAAAAAATTTGTCTCATGACAATACAGATTTGTTTTTGTGTTCTAAAACACAAAAGATGTCGTCTAAAAGAATTGTAATGAATACACTTTTCCATGTGATTAAAGATGGGGACAGAAGATTTTTAAAGGTTCAAAAAGGATGCAAATGCACCATAATGTCATTTTAAGATTTGGTTGTACAGTACAGAACCAATGAAATCTGTGTTTGGATTCATTGGCTCTGTACTGTACTCTGCAAAAATGAGTTGAATGGATTCTAATCCTCTGTTGGAAAACATATGAAATAACACGAGTAAATGATGACAGTGTTTTGGTGAACTGATAATTTAAGTATGTTCTAATTAAACTCTTGAGTTAAATGCATTCTATGAGCACATGACCCATATCCATCTGCATCACTTTTCAGGATCAAGCGAGCTTTCCTCATTGAGGAGCAGAAGATCGTCGTCAAAGTACTGAAGGCACAGGCACAGAGCCAGAAGTCTAAGTAGATGTCGATTTGTACTCTTTAAATAAAAGATTTGGAAATCACTGTTTTGTTTTTGTTTTCCTGTGCTGATGGAATGCCCTTTATTCTAGCAGGAAATTAAGTTAATATGCTGAGCAAATTGATATTTTAGTTAAATTGCATGGCAAGCTGTGGAAGCTTCTGTTACGGAATAAATAAAGATATTGGTGTCATCTCGCAATTCTGACTTTTTTTCCCCTCACATTTGCAGGTTACAGTGTCCAATTATGAGGGGGGGGGGAATCTGAATTGTGGGATGAAATTACCTGAATTTTTTTTATTCAGTGGCAGAAACTAGCTTCCATCGCAACAGTTTTTAGATAGACGTGTGTGTACATGCTTGCAAACACGTGTATACTGACTTTTTTTTTTTCTTAGGATACTGGGCTAATGAAAATTTAGAATACTTATTGTATCTAAAGAGTTTGTCTTTAAACTCAATTGAAGGGCACAGGGCAGATTAAAACTAACAGCAAGCAGTGCTCACACAAATACATTGCTGTACAGAAAATTTCCTGTTGCCCAAAGCTGAATTTTCAGCATCATTACTTAAGTCTTCAGTGTTACATGATCCTTCAGAAATTCTAATATTCTAATTTGATGCTCAAAAAACATTTGTCAGTGTTGAAAACAGTTGTGGACTTCTTTTTTCTCGATTCTTTGATGAATAGAAAGCTCCATTTAATTTTTTATTTTTTTCAAATAAATACAGCCTTGGTGAGCATAAACATTAAAAATCATACCGATCCCAAATGTTTGAACGGCAGTGTATATACATTTTTTTTATACATGTCTGAAAATATACTCCTTGTCAAAAGTACAATTGTAGGTATCTTAATGTATTTGTCTAACCCAAACTTAGTTTCTGACTACAGTATTATGGCAATCCGTTTAAGCATTTAATACATCTATCTCTACTAGTTTGATTAATGAAAATACAAATTCTAGGGGCTATACTTTTAAAATGTCTAAAAATGCTTTTAAGAATAGGCTTAAGCTTTGAAAGAGTATTAAAAAAATTTTTTGTAAAGAAGACTTGTTAAAGAGTATGAGCTATGTATAAAGAGCTAAAAGCAATTTTTAGCAAAGTCTAAAGCTGCGCCCTACAATATAGTAGATGAAAAACAGTATGTGACAAAAGCAGTATGTCCAAATTCACAGTACTGATAAGAGTAGGCAAAAAAGTACCTGGATGACCTACTACTTACAGCGAGATTCTGGTGTGCATGATACTATTAGTGCATACTTTTTTAGCAGTCCTGAAGTAATTACTCAAATTCAAAATAAGTACCCAGTCAAGGGTTAAGTACCTACTCAATGTAGTACCTACTCAATGTAGTACCTATATAAGTTACCCCTGATTGCGGTGTATGCCCTGTGTTTGTTTGGTTTATATTTTTTGCATAAGTGTTGTTGTTTTTTTGTTTTCTCATTGTTTGGTTAATATGAGTTTGGTAACTTTTCTAGTCTAGTCTAAGGTGCACATTAGACAGATGACAAAAGATTATATTAGTTATACAACTATATTAGTTTATATCCCCATTTTCAAAACGTACCTTCTGGGTTCATGTCTTGGGGTGGGGGTTTAAGAGGAAGTGAGGCCTTCCTGTTCCTCATTTTATGCCATCCCAAGGAATTCTGGGTAGTGTAGGCATAGTCCATTTCCTAGTGTGAGCAGGGGGAGTCATTGTTTCATTGTGTTTATTTTCATTTTATTTATTTTATTTTATTATACTTTAGTGTCTTTGTTTATGTTATTTTTGATTTGTTATTCTTTTTCTGAAGTCAATACAAATTTGAATTGCCTGCAAGCAGTGTCTCTTGCCTTTGCTCTGGTCATGTCCCCACAATGCGATTTTGGACACAGCCTAAGACTGACTCTTAGGTGTTAACTGAGGTGGCACTTAAAGGTGCTCTAAGCGATGTCACGTTTTTTAGGCCAAAAGATTTTTTGTCACATCCAGCAAACATTTCCTCACTATCTGCTAGCTGCCTGTCTCCTGAACACTATGGAAGTAAAATAATGCCAAATGTTTTTGAAACAAAAAAGCCAGTTGAATTGCACTACTTGAAAAAAAAAAATAGGCATTGCATTAACCATGCTTGCATTTTAATGCATTGTATTTTTAGGGCTTGCATTTTTATGGGCTTGCATTTTTATGGGCTGAAATTCAGCATGGTTGAATATTTAAGCTGTGAATATTTCAATTCAAAACATTTCAAACACATTTTCATTATAAAAAATTCAATAATCCATATTCACCTTTCATATTTCACTTCCAAAATATTCAAACTGTTTAAAAATACAACCTATAATATTCAACAGGCAATTTTCAACAGGAAAAAAAAAGCCATCATAATAATCACAAATACACTTACATTGCTGACATAAGTTTTTTATGAATGAATGGCTTGCTCTAACTTAGTGGTTCTCAACGGGGGTGGTACAGAGAACAACGGGGGGCGTTGGAAGCAAGATTTTTGAAAGGGGGCGTTCACGAGTTTAATTATATGTAACGCAAATTTTTGTTCATTTACTTTTATTCATTTTAAGCATTTAGTAATTTAGCTGTAATAAACACTTTAAGTGGGCTATTTAAAAAGTGTTAGGACTATGTTTTTGTTAAATTATGTTGTAAAACATGCGCAGAGTGTGATATCCATCATATTGTGTGTGCACGCGCATCTATGGTGCGCGTGAAAGAATACCTCAGCAGCGCTAAAAAAAACAACAACATTCGTCCGCACCCGCTCTAGTCCTGATCGCAAGTCGACCGTCAGTGTTGTTGGTAGGCACTACGCAGGTTTTTTTGTATTCATTTCTATTGCATTACGATTGAAAGCAGTATCAATAATGTCAAAAATATGATGTGCAGTCAAGTTCGGGTATGTGCTGTGAGTGTTCTCACCGCGCGCGCTTGTGATTCGCGGAGTTTTGACGAGTTGTATTTTTTTGACGACTTGATATTATTTCTTATTCAAAAGTTTAGAATGCCTAACATTCTAAAATCTTCCAGCCTATCGTTACTTTTGCAACGACTCTATTATTTTTCCAGTCATAGACCATGCAGCGCTCAAGCACTGACTAGAATCCAGCGCTGACAAGAATCAGCATTCACGCGCTCAGAAATGTGTTTCGCGCTGACAACAATCTGGTGGTGCAGAATCACGCAGCGGAGGAATGGAAAGTTGACGAGCCATTAAAAAGTATTGACTTAAGAAACACTTATATTTTTTTCAAATATTTTCAATAAATCATGTTCCCATTCACTCTGACGACGAATTTTAAAATTAATTACATTTATTCTATTTATAAGGTAAAACTTTTACATTTTTAGGCATTAACTAATTCCAATCCCTAATGCCAAAATGTTTTCTTTGTTCACCAAGTAATTTACTGGTCAGGCATTATTGTTAACTCGCAAGACAGTAAGGAGAAAATGACAATTTGATGGATAATTTAAATATATTCTGCAATCACATTTTGGTAATGTATTCATTCCGCCGTCACATCTGAGCACGAAACGCTGCTTGGGTAGTTTCAAGATATAAAAATAATTAATAATATAATAATAATTTAATTGTTCATATGTGTTTAATCTTGTTAGAAGATTTTTTACTGATTATGAACACAAATTAATCACAACAAACCAAATTAATTGTAATTGTATTAATTATACCATTGATGAAAACAAGCTGATACCAAGGTATTTTAGGCCTACAATTCTAACATAATTTTTCATGAAAAATCATGATTGTATTTTTTTATTTTTTTAAAGTAAGGTTAATGTAAGCAGCTTCTTGCAATACTCTCCTAAATGCGTAATAAAACATAAGTGCAAACATTACCGCTTTAATGACCGTCCTTTATTTTTCAGTGCATTTGTTTTACAATATATGGCTATTACTGTCATGGGATTAATATTATAACTATTATGTAGTAGGTGTAATGTAGACAGACACAACTAAAAGAGGTTTGAATTTTTCTTTGTTTAATTTGCACACTGAATATGGGTTGGCACTTTTAATTTTGAACTCTCAAAGTGCACCAGATTGATGAATTTAACATTAAAATGCACAAAATTTTCTTAGGGGGGGCATGCCCCCAAACCCCCCTAGAAGGCCCAAGGTCCACCCACCACAGATTTACCAAAAATCCTGTGAGAAACACTGGTATTGCTATGCCAATGCAGTTTATAACTTGTTTTTTGGATTAATCACTGTGGAGTACAGTTCAATTGTACTGATAAAAGACAATTTTGCACTTATTTCATCTGTTAACTCTCACTCGTTCCAGGTCGCTCATTATTTTGGGGGTGGGGGGCGTTCAGGGATTTGGATATTGGATAGGGGGCGCTGGCCCAAAAAAGGTTGAGAACCACTACTCTAACTGTTGCTCGGTCTTCGGCAACAATACGCGCTTTTGCACCACCTGCTGGTGAGGTCGACTAACAGCAAATGGAGAGTATGCTCGGCAATCTACTGCTTTTCCTGCAGTTCCTGGATGTCAACGTAGAATATTCTGTCGAATTTGAACCACTGAATTTGTGGAAGCGAATTTGCAAAGCGAAATAAAATGGACTGAAAATTTTTAAACAGTTTGAATATTTTGGAAGTGAAATATGAAAGGTGAATATGGATTATTGAATTTTTAATAATGAAAATGTGTTTGAAATGTTTTGAATTGAAATATTCACAGCTTAAATATTCAACCATGCTGAATTTCAGCCCATAAAAATGCAAGCCCTAAAAATGCAATGCATTAAAATGCAAGCATGATTAATGCAATGCATATTTTTTTCAAGTAGTGCAATTCAACTGGCTTTTTTGTTTCAAAAACATTTGGCATTATTTTACTTCCATAGAACACACTGTAAAAAAAGACACGGTCTCTGTAGATAGCCTAGGCTCCACAAATGGCAAAAAAAACAAATTGGCCCAGCCTGGACCACGAAACATAACAAACAGTGTTCCAGCCAGTAACCTAAAAGAATGATGTGGGGGTGGGGTTTGGGGGGTTAGCATGCACATGAAGGGGTGTGTGGGGAGTGGAGGTAAGAGAAGCATGAAGAGGGAAGTTAGCTAGAGGAGAGATGTCCTAACAACGACTAACGTTAAAATGTTATATTCTTGAGAATTTTGATATGGCCGACACACGACCAATGAGACGACATTCCGATGAACAAATAACAAAGAATAGGGAAAAGGAGAAGGAACGCGAAGTCCCGAATTTACATCGGAAAAGTATTCAAAAGGTGGCGAGAACTCCGCCGGCAGAAGGGCTTCCAATCCGACATTCAGGTGGCTCTGTTTTTGCTGGACAGGTGGGTAAATCCAGTCTGTTTTTTCTAAATGGTTCATGACTGTTTCAGGAAGTACGGAAGGGAGGGGAAGGGGACGGGATGAGGAGGAGGGAGGGTCGAGCTAGCCTCCGTTTTGTTTGACAATACTTCGAACGTCAACCAGAAGTGATGTTACTTAGAGCACCTTTAAATGTTGTGAACTAAGGACTACAATGATGTCAACCCTAAATGGCTGCCCTCAACCTCTGAATCAGCCAATAGTGAGCCTGGAAGGGTAGTCACGGCAGTTTGACACCAATTATTTAATGTAATTATAATAATAAAAATATTTGAATATTTAGAATCGAGTTTTATAAATACTTTGCATTGTGTGAACTATCACAAATAAGTACTGATGCTGTGGAATCCTTTTATCTTCTCGTTTACAGCAATGATTTGAACATGAGTTCCATCAATGGCTCCAACAACTCCAGGGAAGCTTGCAATCCTCATAAAATTGGCTTGCTTTTGCCACATGGTTTTAGGATCAGTTTGAAAGTCAATGAACTGCTATACAGTAGAGGACAAAAGTGTTGTCCAGCCTAGGAAAATTTACGTGTTCACCCTTTAACCAAATAGTAATAAAAAAAGTTTTTCAATGAAACATGCCAAATTGTATTGACATAATTTTTGGCCAGGCTGTCATACAAAGAAATTGCAAAGAATGCAAAAACAAGAGAGAACCAATAAAATATTAATAACTGATTATGTTGTAGTACATGTATGCTTTTTTTTTTTTTCATAGTAAAATTAAACCTGTAGCTAATGTAATATTTTTTTGTCAAAACGTAATAATATCTTGAGCTCATAATGTAATAACAATTTTCCAATGTAATAATGATTTTTTACATAATGTAATAGGTTATTGTATGAGAAATTTATTACATAATGAACACACTGTAGCAACTTATAATGTAATCACAGTTTATAAGGTAATACCAGCACATAATGTATAATTGAAACAATGTTTACAATATAATAATTATCTTTCAATGTAATACATTTTAGCAACAAAATATAATGATAGACTTAAGGGAGCCAGTTGCATAAACATTATGTTAAGACAGTGTCTTAAGTTCTAGTATGGCCCACTAGCTGTTAGTCAGGCGCAGTCAGTCTTACTTTTCGGCATCAAATTAGGCTAATCTATGTTTTTATGTCACTGATTTAAAAAAAGCTATGAACAGTCTTAAAGAAAAAAAAAATATTTGTAAAACTAGTCTTAGCGGTTTATGCAACTGGTTAAATGTGCCTTAGGAAAAAAAAAAAACGTTACTGGTGTGCATTTTTAGACATAACAATAGCACTGACATATTTTAAGATATGATGGTGCAAGTTGCTTTTAGTTAAAACATCTCAAACATGCATTTTAATCTGGGACTCGGTTAATGCCTTGTCTGTGAAACAACAGTTTCATTAAATATTTTGTGATTATGACATGCTCCATTATTTTGAGTCACTTTAACTCAGAAATACATTTAAAGATTTATGCACTTAATTAAAAAAAAAAGTAAACATTCTGCTTTCTATTGTAATTATAAGTTTTTAATCATTGTTGAGATATAGTGATTTAAATGGTTGTCATAAAAACTACAAACATGTAAAATGTATTAATAATTTTAACTATTGTCACATTTTGTCACACACTGCTGGTCAGTAAACACTACGAAGGAGATTCACTTAAAAAGTCTTTAATTTACATCCAAAAATACTCCAAGAAGATGTCAGAAAAATCTTACAAGAACAGCTGAGATTTATTTTTAATCAGTCAATTCTGGTGAATACAGGCATGAACATTCCAGATGAGCTTGGTGATTTGTTAATCTTTTCAGTGGCATTGCATACATTAGGTTGTAATTTGACATTAAAGGTGCAAAATTTCTGTTTTTTTTTTATTTCATTTTATTTATCTTTCTTTTTACATCACAAAACCTACCTGTTTTAACAGGGGTGTGTATACTTTTTATAACCACTGTACATGATTGTATGTTGTACTGTATTTTTCAACATGCCCTCTTACAGTGAGGAAAATAATAATTATTTGAACACCTTGCTTTTTTGCAAGTTCTCCCACTTGGAAATCATGGAGGGGTCTGAAATTGTCATCGTAGGTGCATGTCCACTGTGAGAGACATAATCTAAAAAAAAAAATCCAGAAATCACAATATATGATTTTTTAACTATTTATTTGTATGATACAGCTGCAAATAAGTATTTGAACACCTGTCTATCAGCTAGAATTCTGACCCTAAAAGACCTGTTAGCCTTTAAAATGTCCACCTCCACTCCATTTATTATCCTAAATTAGGTGCACCTGTTTGAGGTCGTTAGCTGCATAAAGACACCTGTCCACCCCATACAATCAGTAAGAATCCAACTACTAACATGGCCAAGACCAAAGAGCTGTCCAAAGACACTAGAGACAAAATTGTACACCTCCACAAGGCTGGAAAGGGCTACGGGGAAATTGCCAAGCAGCTTGGTGAAAAAAGGTCCACTGTTGGAGCAATCATTAGAAAATGGAAGAAGCTAAACATGACTGTCAATCTCCCTCGGACTGGGGCTCCATGCAAGATCTCACCTCGTGGGGTCTCAATGAGAAAGGTGAGAAATCAGCCCAGAACTACACGGGAGGAGCTGGTCAATGACCTGAAAAGAGCTGGGACCACCATTTCCAAGGTTACTGTTGGTAAGACGTCATGGTTTGAAATCATGCATGGCACGGAAGGTTCCCCTGCTTAAACCAGCACATGTCAAGGCCCATCTTAAGTTTGCCAATGACCATTTGGATGATCCAGAGGAGTCATGGGAGAAAGTCATGTGGTCAGATGAGACCAAAATAGAACTTTTTGGTCATAATACCACTAAACGTGTTTGGAGGAAGAAGAATGATGAGTACCATCCCAAGAACACCATCCCTACTGTGAAGCATGGGGGTGGTAGCATCATGCTTTGGGGGTATTTTTCTGCACATGGGACAGGGCGACTGCACTGTATTAAGGAGAGGATGACCGGGGCCATGTATTGCGAGATTTTGGGGAACAACCTCCTTCCCTCAGTTAGAGCATTGAAGATGGGTCGAGGCTGGGTCTTCCAACATGACAATGACCCGAAGCACACAGCCAGGATAACCAAGGAGTGGCTCTGTAAGAAGCATATCAAGGTTCTGGCGTGGCCTAGCCAGTCTCCAGACCTAAACCCAATAGAGAATCTTTGGAGGGAGCTCAAACTCCGTGTTTCTCAGCGACAGCCCAGAAACCTGACTGATCTAGAGAAGATCTGTGTGGAGGAGTGGGCCAAAATCCCTCCTGCAGTGTGTGCAAACCTGGTGAAAAACTACAGGAAACGTTTGACCTCTGTAATTGCAAACAAAGGCTACTGTACCAAATATTAACAATTTTCTCAGGTGTTCAAATACTTATTTGCAGCTGTATCATACAAATAAATAGTTAAAAAATCATACATTGTGATTTCTGGATTTTTTTTTTTAGATTATGTCTCTCACAGTGGACATGCACCTACGATGACAATTTCAGACCCCTCCATGATTTCTAAGTGGGAGAACTTGCAAAATAGCAGGGTGTTCAAATACTTATTTTCCTCACTGTATGTACATTCAGGCTTTGTTTTGCAACTTGTATTAAAGTGAAGAAATGTTTGCTTTGCTTAACTTGCTTAAAATCTTTGCGATCTGTGCTGCCATTGACTGAAGCTGATAATGTGGTCTATTGCACACACACACACACACACACGCACACACACACCTCATTACTATATAGATAGATACTGAGTTTGTATTTCATAAACCAACATCTCAAGAAAATGTTATGGGGTTTCAAATAAAAAAATTACTTTCTGTTACAGAACAGGGCGTTGATTTCATACATGTCCACTGTAGAGGACATCAGGACTTAAATCATGTTTATCAGGCATTCTGGGAGACACAACAAGTGAATATGGAAATAAATTATACATCATTATTCCTATGAAATATTAGATATTATTATTAAAATGTTGTCAATTATTACTCCAATTAAAGCTGCAAGCAGCGATGAAAGGGCCCTCGCACCCGTGCCATCAACACTCGGTGGCTTTAGGAAGACAGAGCATGGTTGGGAAATGTACATTTAAGGAGGTATATATAGTAAGAGTATGTCAAAGTCAGTTACAAAATGTTTTGTATAATGGTGATAATAGCATGCTTCATGACTCAGCTAAGTGTTGCTAGCATGTTTATTCTGTTTCTAGCATGCTTAGTACACAATAATTATGTGGTTAGTACTGCATTACTGTGTTAACCTTGTCAGTTTCTGTTGCCAGTAGGTTGTGTTATGACTATAACTGAATATGAGCATGGATGTGTGTTCAGGACAGAACTCTTATCAAACGTGTGAAGTTTGGTGCAAATTGGACATTGCCTTCTTGAGTAACAACAAAGTCATGTTTCATTGAATTAGCATTCTTTAGCACTTAGCTAAGCATTGTTAGCATGTTTTAACATGTTTCTAGCATGTTTAGAACTCAATGGCATTTTTAACATGTTGCTTGAACGGCATCAACGTGTTAAACATGTCACTTCCTGTTGCCAGTAGGTGGCGCTATTACTGTAACTGAACATTCTCATGTAGATGTGTTCAGGCCATGACTCTTATCAAAAGTGTGAAGTTTGGGGCAGATTGGACATTCCATGCCTGAGTTACAGCAAATTCCTATTTAATTGCAATAATAGCATGCTTTAGCACTTAGCTAAGAGTTTGCTAGCATGTTTTAGCATGTTTCTAGTATGTTGTTAGCATGTTTAACACTTGCTGGCACTTTTTTATATGTTATTAGGAGTCCATTACAGTGTTAAACATGTCACTTCCTGTTGCCAGCAGGTGGCACTATGACTGTAACTGAATATAAGCATGGTCATGTGTTCAGGACAGAACGCTTATCAAAAGTGTGAAGTTTGGGGCAGATTGGACATTCCATGCCTGAGTTACAGCAAATTCATATTTAATTGCAGTAATATCATTCTTTAGCACTTAGCTAAGTGTTTGCTAGCATGTTTTAGCATGTCTCTAGTATGTTGGTAGGATGTTTAGCACCTACTGGCATTTTTTTTATGTTATTAGGAGTCAAGAACAGTGTTAAACGTCACTTCCTGTTGCCAGCAGGTGGCGCTATGACTATAACTAAATATGAGCATGGACATGTGTTCAAGAGATAACTCTTATCAAACGTGTGAAGTTTGGGGTAGATTGTACATTGCCTTCTTGAGTAACAACAAAGTCCTGTTTCATTGAATTAGCATGCTTTAGCACTTAGCTAAGTATTGCTAGCATGTTTTAACATGTTTCTAGCATGTTTAGAACTCAATGGCATTTTTAACATGTTGCTAGAACGCCATCAACGTGTTAAACATGTCACTTCCTGTTGCCAGTAGGTGGCGCTATTACTATAACTGAATTTGAGCATAGACGTGTGTTCAGGCCATGATTCTTATCAAACGTGTGAAGTTTGGGGCAGATTGGACATTCCATGCCTGAGTTACAGCAAATTCCTATTTAATTGCAGTAATAGCATGCTTTAGCACTAAGCTAAGTGTTTGCTAGCATGTTTCTAGTATGTTGCTAACCTGTTTAGCACTTGCTGGCTCTTTTTTATATGTTATTAGGAGACCACAACAGTGTTAAACATGTCACTTCCTGTTGACAGCAGGTGGCGCTATTACTATAACTGAATATTCTCATGTAGATGTGTTCAGGCCATGACTCTTATCAAACGTGTGAAGTTTGGGGCAGTTTGGACATTCCATGCCTGTGTTACAGCAAATTCCTATTTAATTGCAGCAATAGCATGCTTAAGCACTTAGCTAAGTGTTTGCTAGCACGTTTTAGCATGTTTCTAGAATGTTGTTAGCATGTTTAGCACTTGCTGGCACTTTTTTATATGTTTTTATATGTCCACAACAGTGTTTAACATGTCACTTCCTGTTGCCAGCAGGTGGCACTATGACTGTAACTGAATATGAGCATGGTCATGTGTTCAGGACAGAACGTTTATTAAAAGTGTGAAGTTTGGCGCAGATTGGACATTGCCTTCTTGAGTAACAACAACATCCTGTTTCATTGAATTAGCATGCTTTAGCACTTAGCTAAGTATTGCTAGCAGGTTTTAACATGTTTCTAGCATGTTTAGAAGTCAATGGCATTTTTAACATGTTGCTAGAATGGCATCAACGTGTTAAACATGACACTTCCTGTTACCAGTAGGTGGCGCTATTACTATAACTGAATATTCTCATGTAGATGTGTTCAGGACAGAACGCTTATCAAAAGTGTGAAGTTTGAGGCAGATTGGACATTCCATGCCTGAGTTACAGCAAATTCCTATTTAATTGCAATAATAGCATGCTTTAGCACTTAGCTAAGAGTTTGCTAGCATGTTTTAGCATGCTTCTAGTATGTTGTTAGCATGTTTAGCACTTGCTGGCACTTTTTTATATGTTATTAGGAGTCCATAACAGTGTTAAACATGTCACTTCCTGTTGCCAGCAGGTGGCGCTATGACTATAACTGAATATGAGCATGGTCATGTGTTCAGGACAGAACTCTTATCAAACGTGTGAAGTTTGGGGCAGATTGGACATTCCATGCCTGAGTTACAGCAACTTCCTGTTTCATGGCGAAACATCGAAATTTGTCAGGCCGCCGAGGACCCGCCCTTCGACGAAAACTCAAGATCTTCGCAATTTAACGTCGCAAAGGCCTTAAGATTACACTCACCAAATTTGAAGATGATCAGATTAAAACTGTAGGAGGAGTTCGTTAAAGTATGAGGCCTGAAAATGGCAAAAACTGCACAAAAATCTGAGAGGAAGTTCAAAATGGCTGACTTCCTGTTGTGTTTAGGGCTACGCTCCAAGAGACTTTTTGGTAGGTATTAGGTCATTACATGTATGTACCGAATTTCGTGCACGTACGTGGAACGTTGCGGGAGGCGCACTCCGTTGAACTTTTATAGGTGGCGCTATCGAGCCATTTTGCCCTGTCCAATTCTGAAACCTATATCAGATGTAAATTTTCGCCAGTTCTGACGCGTGTGCAAAGTTTCGTGAGTTTTCGAGCATGTTTAGGCCCTCAAAAATGCAATTTAATGCGGAGAAGAATAATAATAATAATAAATATAGCTGCGAGCAGCGATTACGGGCCCAAGCCGGTGGCACCGCAACCCCGGTGCCTTTAGTTACCTAAAGGCACCGGGGTGGCGGTACCGCCGGCTTGGGCCCTCCATCGCTGCTTGCAGCTATATTTATATATATATATATATATATATATATACATACATAAACACACATACATATATATGTATATATATATATATATATATATATATATATATATATATATATATTATTGTTCAAAAGTTTGGGGTCAGTAAGATTTTTAATGTTTTTAGGAGAAGTCTCTTCTGCTCACCAAGGCTGCATTTATTGATTAAAAATACAAACAAAAACAGTAATATTGTGAAATATTATTCCAATTTAAAACAGCTGTTTTCAATTTTTAAATATTTTACATAGTAATTCATTTCTGTGATCAAAGTTGAGTTTTCAGCATCATTACTCCAGTCTTCAGTGTCACATGATCCTTCAGAAATCATACTAATATGATGATTGATGCTCAATAAATATTCATTATTATTTTCAATGTTGAAAACAGTTGTGTACAGATTTTTTTTTTCAAAATGCTTTGATGAATGTTAAGTTCAAAAGAACAGCATATATTTCAAATATATATATTTTTAACATTATAAATGTCTTTACTGTAACTGTTGATCAGTTTAACTCATCCTTCATAAATAAAAGTACTGATTTATTTTATTTATTTCCCCCAAAAATAAAATTGTAATTATTACTAACCCAAAACTTTTGAGCGGTAGTGTTTAACGTTACAAAAGCTTTAGATTTCAGATAAATGCTGTTCTTTTGAACTTTCTATTCATCAAAGACTGTACACAACTGTTTTCGACATTTAAAATAATAATGAATGTTTCTTGAGTATCAATCATCATATTAGAATAATTTCTGAAGGATCATGTGACAGTGACGACTGGAGTAATGATGCTGAAAACTCAGCTTTGATCACAGGAATAAATAACAGTTTAAAATATATTAAAATAGAAAGCAGCCGTTTTAAATTGGAATAATATTTTACAATATTACTGTTTTTGTTTGTATTTTTAATCAAATAAATGCAGCCTTGGTGAGCAGAAGAAACTTCTCTGTTATGTGCGCGCCACAGACTGCAGGCACGTCCGCTTAGAGTTCCGCCTTTTGCCTTCCGTCAATATTACGTTATTAGAAAAATATTTTTTTAGAGAATCGATTTTTTGACATTTGTGAATCGATTCAGAATCGTCCACGTCCGCATCGCGATGCATCTAAGAATACATTTTTTCTCCCACCCCTAGATTTCATACAACAGGTTAATAAACAGTTACAATTAAGTCACTTACATTTTAGATTCAATGTTGACTGTTTTTGTTCTGTTTCAGCAGCGAAAATAGTTAAACAAAGATCACGGCAGAACCATCACGTGTTTTCTCATAACTGAACGATTCAGCATTTTTAACGAATCGGTTGACTCAAAGATTGAATGATCAATCCATAAACATCTGTCTTAATCATGATCGACTCATTCGAACGAATCGTTTGAACGAATGAATCAATGACTCGCTTATTAAGATGGATGCCTGGCGACACCTAATGGCGGTTTAGTGTTGTTTAAAAGCATCATTCTTTCCCACATGTGTGTGATTTGTGTGTGCAACATTATCATTATTTTTCTTTCACTATTATATTAGCGATTTAAAAGCACCCACTCGTGTCACACGTCGATTAACCGGTGGGAAAATATCCTCAGACACATACCTAATAAATGTATATTTAAATACAATATTGGCCTACCTGGTAAAAAGTTTTATATACTATTTTGATGTCCTTTTGGACACAAGAGGGCAGTATAGCCCTATGTTTGCTTTTTTGTTGAACCAAATAGCACTAAATAGCCTGTTTTAACTTTTTCATTCTTCTTGAATTGCAAAAACAGAATAAAATGGGTTTAGTTGTGATATTTGTATTCTTTTATATAGAAATAAATGGTATATAATTACATTTTTAGAAGATTTTTAGTGTTTCCTTTTTGGACATTACTTTAATCCCTCGCCATAGCAAAACCATTTGAGATATTTATTATCCATTCACAATTTAGCATATTTAATGTAGTTTCATCATGTTGAAAAAGTTTGGTACGAATAAAATAAATAGTTTAAGAGGAGTGGCTAAAAATTCAGAGGCTGATTTTGCAAAAAAATTCACATTCAGACCAAAATATCTGACTTCCTGATGGCCAGAGCTATTGAATGTAAATTAGAAAGTTGTCCGGCTTGATGAGAACAATATACAAACTATTTTTTCTTTACTGTAGTTAAAACTAACCCCCCCACTTTTGTCAAAAGCATGTTGAAAGTGACACACTTCCTGCTGCCAGTTGGTGGCGCTATAACTTTGACTCACAATAGCTACATCCATCTGATCGGCCTCTTACCACGAACACACTGCTGAAGTTTCATCAAGATCAGTTAATGTATGCAGAAGTTATTCCACTTCCGTGTTTCTCTTTTCTCGCCATAAATTCTATTCCTCGCCACAGCCAAACCGTTCGAGATATCAAAAATCCGTCCGCAATTTAGCATCCTCAAAGTCTTGACTACATGCACACCGAGTTTGAAGGGGACACGGTGAATTTTCTAGGAGGAGTATTTCACATTCCACAGCAAGCGTTTTCCAAACAACCCATAATAGCCGACTTCCTGTTGGGCTGGCGTAAAACTTGACCGGGGTAAAGTTGTTCGGCCCGATGAGATCTATATGTGTACCGAGTTTCATATTAATTCATGCGAGCGTGTTTGATATATGGATCAAGTTTTAGAACCCCGTTCAAGGGGGCGCTGTTGAGCCCCCCAGCCACGCCCGGGTACCAGCTTCAGCCCGGCCCTGATGGCCGTGGGTTCTGACCTGTGTGCAAAGTTTCAAGAGTTTTTGAGCACGTTAAGGACCCCAAAAGCCCCTGAAACCTTGATTAACAATATAAAAGCAATAGTCAAATCCCCCCCTCCCCTCACACACACACAGACACAGAGAGAGGGAGAGAAAATTCTTCAGAAAATCCACATTCAAACCAAAATATCTCTCTTCCTGTTGGTCGGAGATGGTTCATGTAAATTAGAAAGTTGTCCGTCTTGATGAGAACAATACACATACCAAGTTTTGTGATTCTAGGAAAAACTAAGCCCCCATTTTTGACTAAAGGTGGCGCTACTGAGCCATTCCACCACGCCCGTTTCTGAAACTTTGCACATGTCTACGGGCTAATAAATGTGATGTGTCTGTTGAGTTTCATGCAATTTCAAGTATGTTAAGAGTCTCAAAAGCATCAAAAAATAATATTAAAGTTTGATGCGTTGCCACGGCAACAGTATCTAAGATATCAATAATCCTTTCACAGGTTTACATCTGCCGTGTGTCTACATTGTACGCATAAAGTTTGAAGCAAATCGGGTAAAAATAAGACACTGATTTCAAAGCATTTTGAAAGTGATGTACTTCCTGCTGCCTGTTGGTGGCGCTATAACTTTGACTCACAATAGTCACATCCATGTGATCGGCCTCTTACAACGAACACACTGCTGAAGTTTCATCAAGATCAGTTAATGTATGCAGAAGTTATAACACACTTCCTGTTTCATTTTTTCGCCATAAATTTGTTTCCTCGCCACGGCCAAACCGTTCGAGATATCAAAAATCCGTCCGCAATTTAGCATCCTCAATGTCTTGACTTCATGCACACCGAGTTTGGAGGCGAATCGATGAATTCCCTAGGAGGAGTACATTAAATTCCACAGCATGCGTTTCCAAACAACGCTAAATAGCCAACTTCCTGTTTGGCTGGCGTAAAACTTAGAGCACGAAAGTTGTTCGGCCCAATGAGATCTATATGTGTACCGAGTTTCATATTATTACATGCAAGCGTGTTTGATTTATGGACACGTGTTTGGATCCCGTTCCAGGGGGCGCTGTCGAGCCCCCCTGCCACGCCCGGGTACCAGCTTCAGTCCGGCCCTGATGGCCGCGGGTTCTGACGTGTGTGCAAAATTTCAAGAGTTTTCGAGCATGTTAAGGGCCCCAAAAGTGCCCGAAAGGTTGACAAAATAATAATAAATATATATATATATATATATATATAAATATAGCTGCGAGCAGCGATTACGGGCCCAAGCCGGTGGCACCGCAACCCCGGTGCCTTTAGTTACCTAAAGGCACCGGGGTGGCGGTACCGCCGGCTTTGGCCCTCCATCGCTGCTCGCAGCTATATTTATATATATATATATATATATATATATATATATATATATATATATATATACACACACATACATATATATGTATATATATATATATATATATATATATATATATATATTATTGTTCAAAAGTTTGGGGTCAGTAAGATTTTTAATGTTTTTAGGAGAAGTCTCTTCTGCTCACCAAGGCTGCATTTATTGATTAAAAATACAAACAAAAACAGTAATATTGTGAAATATTATTCCAATTTAAAACAGCTGTTTTCAATTTTTAAATATTTTACATAGTAATTCATTTCTGTGATCAAAGTTGAGTTTTCAGCATCATTACTCCACTCTTCAGTGTCACATGATCCTTCAGAAATCATACTAATATGATGATTGATGCTCAATAAATATTCATTATTATTTTCAATGTTGAAAACAGTTGTGTACAGATTTTTTTAGTACTGATTTATTTTATTTATTTCCCCAAAAAATAAAATTTTAATTATTACTAACCCAAAACTTTTGAGCGGTAGTGTTTAACGTTACAAAAGCTTTAGATTTCAGATAAATGCTGTTCTTTTGAACTTTCTATTCATCAAAGACTGTACACAACTGTTTTCGACATTTAAAATAATAATGAATGTTTCTTGAGTATCAATCATCATATTAGAATAATTTCTGAAGGATCATGTGACAGTGACGACTGGAGTAATGATGCTGAAAACTCAGCTTTGATCACAGGAATAAATAACAGTTTAAAATATATTAAAATAGAAAGCAGCCGTTTTAAATTGGAATAATATTTTACAATATTACTGTTTTTGTTTGTATTTTTAATCAAATAAATGCAGCCTTGGTGAGCAGAAGAAACTTCTCTGTTATGTGCGCGCCACAGACTGCAGGCACGTCCGCTTAGAGTTCCGCCTTTTGCCTTCCGTCAATATTACGTTATTAGAAAAATATTTTTTTAGAGAATCGATTTTTTGACATTTGTGAATCGATTCAGAATCGTCCACGTCCGCATCGCGATGCATCTAAGAATACATTTTTTCTCCCACCCCTAGATTTCATACAACAGGTTAATAAACAGTTACAATTAAGTCACTTACATTTTAGATTCAATGTTGACTGTTTTTGTTCTGTTTCAGCAGCGAAAATAGTTAAACAAAGATCACGGCAGAACCATCACGTGTTTTCTCATAACTGAACGATTCAGCATTTTTAACGAATCGGTTGACTCAAAGATTGAATGATCAATCCATAAACATCTGTCTTAATCATGATCGACTCATTCGAACGAATCGTTTGAACGAATGAATCAATGACTCGCTTATTAAGATGGATGCCTGGCGACACCTAATGGCGGTTTAGTGTTGTTTAAAAGCATCATTCTTTCCCACATGTGTGTGATTTGTGTGTGCAACATTATCATTATTTTTCTTTCACTATTATATTAGCGATTTAAAAGCACCCACTCGTGTCACACGTCGATTAACCGGTGGGAAAATATCCTCAGACACATACCTAATAAATGTATATTTAAATACAATATTGGCCTACCTGGTAAAAAGTTTTATATACTATTTTGATGTCCTTTTGGACACAAGAGGGCAGTATAGCCCTATGTTTGCTTTTTTGTTGAACCAAATAGCACTAAATAGCCTGTTTTAACTTTTTCATTCTTCTTGAATTGCAAAAACAGAATAAAATGGGTTTAGTTGTGATATTTGTATTCTTTTATATAGAAATAAATGGTATATAATTACATTTTTAGAAGATTTTTAGTGTTTCCTTTTTGGACATTACTTTAATCCCTCGCCATAGCAAAACCATTTGAGATATTTATTATCCATTCACAATTTAGCATATTTAATGTAGTTTCATCATGTTGAAAAAGTTTGGTACGAATAAAATAAATAGTTTAAGAGGAGTGGCTAAAAATTCAGAGGCTGATTTTGCAAAAAAATTCACATTCAGACCAAAATATCTGACTTCCTGATGGCCAGAGCTATTGAATGTAAATTAGAAAGTTGTCCGGCTTGATGAGAACAATATACAAACTATTTTTTCTTTACTGTAGTTAAAACTAACCCCCCCACTTTTGTCAAAAGCATGTTGAAAGTGACACACTTCCTGCTGCCAGTTGGTGGCGCTATAACTTTGACTCACAATAGCTACATCCATCTGATCGGCCTCTTACCACGAACACACTGCTGAAGTTTCATCAAGATCAGTTAATGTATGCAGAAGTTATTCCACTTCCGTGTTTCTCTTTTCTCGCCATAAATTCTATTCCTCGCCACAGCCAAACCGTTCGAGATATCAAAAATCCGTCCGCAATTTAGCATCCTCAAAGTCTTGACTACATGCACACCGAGTTTGAAGGGGACACGGTGAATTTTCTAGGAGGAGTATTTCACATTCCACAGCAAGCGTTTTCCAAACAACCCATAATAGCCGACTTCCTGTTGGGCTGGCGTAAAACTTGACCGGGGTAAAGTTGTTCGGCCCGATGAGATCTATATGTGTACCGAGTTTCATATTAATTCATGCGAGCGTGTTTGATATATGGATCAAGTTTTAGAACCCCGTTCAAGGGGGCGCTGTTGAGCCCCCCAGCCACGCCCGGGTACCAGCTTCAGCCCGGCCCTGATGGCCGTGGGTTCTGACCTGTGTGCAAAGTTTCAAGAGTTTTTGAGCACGTTAAGGACCCCAAAAGCCCCTGAAACCTTGATTAACAATATAAAAGCAATAGTCAAATCCCCCCCTCCCCTCACACACACACAGACACAGAGAGAGGGAGAGAAAATTCTTCAGAAAATCCACATTCAAACCAAAATATCTCTCTTCCTGTTGGTCGGAGATGGTTCATGTAAATTAGAAAGTTGTCCGTCTTGATGAGAACAATACACATACCAAGTTTTGTGATTCTAGGAAAAACTAAGCCCCCATTTTTGACTAAAGGTGGCGCTACTGAGCCATTCCACCACGCCCGTTTCTGAAACTTTGCACATGTCTACGGGCTAATAAATGTGATGTGTCTGTTGAGTTTCATGCAATTTCAAGTATGTTAAGAGTCTCAAAAGCATCAAAAAATAATATTAAAGTTTGATGCGTTGCCACGGCAACAGTATCTAAGATATCAATAATCCTTTCACAGGTTTACATCTGCCGTGTGTCTACATTGTACGCATAAAGTTTGAAGCAAATCGGGTAAAAATAAGACACTGATTTCAAAGCATTTTGAAAGTGATGTACTTCCTGCTGCCTGTTGGTGGCGCTATAACTTTGACTCACAATAGTCACATCCATGTGATCGGCCTCTTACAACGAACACACTGCTGAAGTTTCATCAAGATCAGTTAATGTATGCAGAAGTTATAACACACTTCCTGTTTCATTTTTTCGCCATAAATTTGTTTCCTCGCCACGGCCAAACCGTTCGAGATATCAAAAATCCGTCCGCAATTTAGCATCCTCAATGTCTTGACTTCATGCACACCGAGTTTGGAGGCGAATCGATGAATTCCCTAGGAGGAGTACATTAAATTCCACAGCATGCGTTTCCAAACAACGCTAAATAGCCAACTTCCTGTTTGGCTGGCGTAAAACTTAGAGCACGAAAGTTGTTCGGCCCAATGAGATCTATATGTGTACCGAGTTTCATATTATTACATGCAAGCGTGTTTGATTTATGGACACGTGTTTGGATCCCGTTCCAGGGGGCGCTGTCGAGCCCCCCTGCCACGCCCGGGTACCAGCTTCAGTCCGGCCCTGATGGCCGCGGGTTCTGACGTGTGTGCAAAATTTCAAGAGTTTTCGAGCATGTTAAGGGCCCCAAAAGTGCCCGAAAGGTTGACAAAATAATAATAAATATATATATATATATATATATATAAATATAGCTGCGAGCAGCGATTACGGGCCCAAGCCGGTGGCACCGCAACCCCGGTGCCTTTAGTTACCTAAAGGCACCGGGGTGGCGGTACCGCCGGCTTTGGCCCTCCATCGCTGCTCGCAGCTATATTTATATATATATATATATATATATATATATATATATATATATATATATATATATACACACACATACATATATATGTATATATATATATATATATATATATATATATATATATATTATTGTTCAAAAGTTTGGGGTCAGTAAGATTTTTAATGTTTTTAGGAGAAGTCTCTTCTGCTCACCAAGGCTGCATTTATTGATTAAAAATACAAACAAAAACAGTAATATTGTGAAATATTATTCCAATTTAAAACAGCTGTTTTCAATTTTTAAATATTTTACATAGTAATTCATTTCTGTGATCAAAGTTGAGTTTTCAGCATCATTACTCCACTCTTCAGTGTCACATGATCCTTCAGAAATCATACTAATATGATGATTGATGCTCAATAAATATTCATTATTATTTTCAATGTTGAAAACAGTTGTGTACAGATTTTTTTAGTACTGATTTATTTTATTTATTTCCCCAAAAAATAAAATTTTAATTATTACTAACCCAAAACTTTTGAGCGGTAGTGTTTAACGTTACAAAAGCTTTAGATTTCAGATAAATGCTGTTCTTTTGAACTTTCTATTCATCAAAGACTGTACACAACTGTTTTCGACATTTAAAATAATAATGAATGTTTCTTGAGTATCAATCATCATATTAGAATAATTTCTGAAGGATCATGTGACAGTGACGACTGGAGTAATGATGCTGAAAACTCAGCTTTGATCACAGGAATAAATAACAGTTTAAAATATATTAAAATAGAAAGCAGCTGTTTTAAATTGGAATAATATTTTACAATATTACTGTTTTTGTTTGTATTTTTAATCAAATAAATGCAGCCTTGGTGAGCAGAAGAAACTTCTCTGGTATGTGCGCGCCACAGACTGCACGCACGTCTGCTTAGAGTTCCGCCTTTTGCCTTCCGTCAATATTACGTTATTAGAAAAATATTTTTTTAGAGAATCGATTTTTTGACATTTGTGAATCGATTCAGAATCGTCCACGTCCGCATCGCGATGCATCTAAGAATAAATTTTTTCTCCCACCCCTAGATTTCATACAACAGGTTAATAAACAGTTACAATTAAGTCACTTACATTTTAGATGCAATGTTGACTGTTTTTGTTCTGTTTCAGCAGCGAAAATAGTTAAACAAAGATCACGGCAGAACCATCACGCATCACGTGTTTTCTCATAACTGAACGATTCAGCATTTTTAACGAATCGGTTGACTCAAAGATTGAATGATCAATCCATAAACATCTGTCTTAATCATGATCGACTCATTCGAACGAATCGTTTGAACGAATGAATCAATGACTCGCTTATTAAGATGGATGCCTGGCGACACCTAATGGCGGTTTAGTGTTGTTTAAAAGCATCATTCTTTCCCACATGTGTGTGATTTGTGTGTGCAACATTATCATTATTTTTCTTACACTATTATATTAGCGATTTAAAAGCACCCACTCGTGTCACACGTCGATTAACCGGTGGGAAAATATCCTCAGACACATACCTAATACATGTATATTTAAATACAATATTGGCCTACCTGGTAAAAAGTTTTATATACTATTGTGATGTCCTTTTGGACACAAGAGGGCAGTATAGCCCTATGTTTGCTTTTTTGTTGAACCAAATAGCACTAAATAGCCTGTTTTAACTTTTTCATTCTTCTTGAATTGCAAAAACAGAATAAAATGGGTTTAGTTGTGATATTTGTATACTTTTATATAGAAATAAATGGTATATAATTACATTTTTAGAAGATTTTTAGTGTTTCCTTTTTGGACATTATTTAATCCCTCGCCATAGCAAAACCGTTTGAGATATTTATTATCCATTCACAATTTAGCATATTTAATGTAGTTTCATCATGTTGAAAAAGTTTGGTACGAATAAAATAAATAGTTTAAGAGGAGTGGCTAAAAATTCAGAGGCTGATTTTGCAAAAAAAACCACATTCAGACCAAAATATCTGACTTCCTGATGGCCAGAGCTATTGAATGTAAATTAGAAAGTTGTCCGGCTTGATGAGAACAATATACAAACTATTTTTTCTTTACTGTAGTTAAAACTAACCCCCCCACTTTTGTCAAAAGCATGTTGAAAGTGACACACTTCCTGCTGCCAGTTGGTGGCGCTATAACTTTGACTCACAATAGCTACATCCATCTGATCGGCCTCTTACCACGAACACACTGCTGAAGTTTCATCAAGATCAGTTAATGTATGCAGAAGTTATTCCACTTCCGTGTTTCTCTTTTCTCGCCATAAATTCGATTCCTCGCCACAGCCAAACCGTTCGAGATATCAAAAATCCGTCCGCAATTTAGCATCCTCAATGTCTTGACTACATCCACACCGAGTTTGAAGGGGGCACGGTGAATTTTCTAGGAGGAGTATTTCACATTCCACAGCAAGCGTTTTCCAAACAACCCATAATAGCCGACTTCCTGTTGGGCTGGCGTAAAACTTGACCGGGGTAAAGTTGTTCGGCCCGATGAGATCTATATGTGTACCGAGTTTCATATTAATTCATGCGAGCGTGTTTGATATATGGATCAAGTTTTAGAACCCCGTTCAAGGGGGCGCTGTTGAGCCCCCCAGCCACGCCCGGGTCCCAGCTTCAGCCCGGCCCTGATGGCCGTGGGTTCTGACCTGTGTGCAAAGTTTCAAGAGTTTTTGAGCACGTTAAGGACCCCAAAAGCCCCTGAAACCTTGATTAACAATATAAAAGCAATAGTCAAATCCCCCCCTCCCCTCACACACACACAGACACAGAGAGGGAGAGAAAATTCTTCAGAAAATCCACATTCAAACCAAAATATCTCTCTTCCTGTTGGTCAGAGATGGTTCATGTAAATTAGAAAGTTGTCCGTCTTGATGAGAACAATACACATACCAAGTTTTGTTGCTGTTGATAAAACTAACACCCCCACTTATGACTAAAGGTGGCGCTACTGAGCCCCTCACCACGCCCGTTTCTGAAACTTTGCACATGTCTACTGGATAATAAATGTGATGTGTCTGTCGAGTTTCATGCAATTTCAAGTATGTTAAGAGTCTCAAAAGCATAAAAAAAGAATATTAAAGTTTGATGCGTTGCCACGGCAACAGTATCTAAGATATCAATAATCCTTTCACAGGTTTACATCTGCCGTGTGTCTACATTGTACACATAAAGTTTGAAGCAAATCTGGTAAAAATAAGACAGTGATTTCAAAGCATTTTAATAGTGATGTACTTCCTGCTGCCTGTTGGTGGCGCTATAACTTTGACTCACAATAGTCACATCTGTGCGATCGGCCTCTTACAACGAACACACTGCTGAAGTTTCATCAAGATCAGTTAATGTATGCAGAAGTTATAACACACTTCCTGTTTCATTTTTTCGCCATAAATTCGTGTCCTCGCCACGGCCAAACCGTTCGAGATATCAAAAATCCGTCCGCAATTTAGCATCCTCAATGTCTTGACTTCATGCACACCGAGTTTGGAGGCGAATCGATGAATTCCCTAGGAGGAGTACATTAAATTCCACAGCATGCGTTTCCAAACAACCCTAAATAGCCGACTTCCTGTTGGGCTGGCGTAAAACTTAGAGCACGAAAGTTGTTCGGCCCGATGAGTTCTATATGTGTACCGAGTTTCATATTATTACATGCAAGCGTGTCTGATTTATGGACAAGTGTTCGGATCCCGTTCCAGGGGGCGCTGTCGAGCCCCCCTGCCACGCCCGGGTACCAGCTTCAGTCCGGCCCTGATGGCCGCGGGTTCTGACCTGTGTGCAAAATTTCAAGAGTTTTCGAGCATGTTAAGGGCCCCAAAAGTGGCCGAAAGGTTGACAAAATAATAATAATAATAATAATAATAATAATAATAATAATAATAATAATAATCCTACCGAAAACAATAGGGCCTTCGCCCTTTCAGGGCTTGGGCCCTAATAATAATAATAATAATAATAATATTAATCCTACCGAAAACAATAGGGCCTTCGCCCTTTCAGGGCTTGGGCCCTAATAATAATTAAAGCTGCAAGCAGCGATGAAAGGGCCCTCGCACCCGTGCCATCGTCACTCGGTGGCTTTAGGAAGACAGAGCATGGTTGGGCAATGTGCATTTAAGGAGGTATAGTTGTTGCTAGCATGTTTAGTATGTTTCTAGCATGCTTAGTACACAATAGTTATGTGGTTAGTTCTGCATTACTGTGTTAACCATGTCAGTTTTTGTTGCCAGTAGGTGGGGCTATGTCTATATCTGAATATCGCTATGTAGATGTGTTCAGTGCAGGACTTTTATCAAACGTGTGAAGTTTGGGCCAGATTGGACATTGTATGCTTGAGTTACAGCAGTTCCTATTTAATTGCAGTAATAGCATGCTTAGCACTTAGCTAAGTGTTTGCTAGCATGTTTTAGCATGTTTCTAGTATGTTGTTAGCATGTTTAGCACTTGCTGGCACTTTTTTATATATTATCAGGAGTTCACAACAGGGTTAAACATGCCACTTCCTGTTGCCAGCAGGTGGCGCTATGACTGTAACTGAATATGTGCATGGTCATGAGTTCAGGACAAAACGCTTATCAAAAGTGTGAAGTTTGGCGCAGATTGGACATTGCCTTCTTGAGTAACAACAACATCCTGTTTCATTGAATTAGCATGCTTTAGCACTTAGCTAAGTATTGCTAGCATGTTTTAACATGTTTCTAATATGTTTATAAGACAATGGCATTTTTAACATGTTGCTAGAACGGCATCAACGTGTTAAACATGACACTTCCTGTTACCAGTAGGTGGCGCTATTACTATAACTGAATATTCTCATGTAGATGTGTTCAGGCCATGACTCTTATCAAACGTGTGAAGTTTGGGGCAGATTGGACATTCCGTGCCTGAGTTACAGCAAATTCCTATTTAATTGCAGTAATAGCATGCTTTAGCACTTAGTTAAGTGTTTGCTAGCATGTTTTAGCTTCTAGTATGTTGTTAGCATGTTTAGCACTTGCTGGCACTTTTATATATGTTATCAGGAGTCCACAACAGTGTTTAACATGTCACTTCCTGTTGCCAGCAGGTGGCGCTATAAATGTAACTGAATATGAGCATGGTCATGTGTTCAGGACAGAACGCTTATCAAAAGTGTGAAGTTTGACGCAGATTGGAAACGTGTTAAACATGACACTTCCTGTTACCAGTAGGTGGCGCTATTACTATAACTGAATATTCTCATGTAGATGTGTTCAGGCCATGACTCTTATCAAACGTGTGAAGTTTGGGGCAGATTGGACATTCCGTGCCTGAGTTACAGCAAATTCCTATTTAATTGCAGTAATAGCATGCTTTAGCACTTAGTTAAGTGTTTGCTAGCATGTTTTAGCTTCTAGTATGTTGTTAGCATGTTTAGCACTTGCTGGCACTTTTATATATGTTATCAGGAGTCCACAACAGTGTTTAACATGTCACTTCCTGTTGCCAGCAGGTGGCGCTATAAATGTAACTGAATATGAGCATGGTCATGTGTTCAGGACAGAACGCTTATCAAAAGTGTGAAGTTTGACGCAGATTGGAAACGTGTTAAACATGACACTTCCTGTTACCAGTAGGTGGCGCTATTACTATAACTGAATATTCTCATGTAGATGTGTTCAGGCCATGACTCTTATCAAACGTGTGAAGTTTGGGGCAGATTGGACATTCCGTGCCTGAGTTACAGCAAATTCCTATTTAATTGCAGTAATAGCATGCTTTAGCACTTAGTTAAGTGTTTGCTAGCATGTTTTAGCTTCTAGTATGTTGTTAGCATGTTTAGCACTTGCTGGCACTTTTTTATATGTTATCAGGAGTCCACAACAGTGTTTAACATGTCACTTCCTGTTGCCAGCAGGTGGCGCTATAAATGTAACTGAATATGAGCATGGTCATGTGTTTAGGACAGAACGCTTATCAAAAGTGTGAAGTTTGACGCAGATTGGACATTGCCTTCTTGAGTAACAACAACATCCTGTTTCATTGAATTAGCATGCTTTAGCACTTAGCTAAGTATTGCTAGCATGTTTTAACATGTTTCTAGCATGTTTAGAACTCAATGGCATTTTTAACATGTTGCTAGAACAGCATCAACGTGTTAAACATGTCACTTCCTGTTGTCAGTAGGTGGCGCTATTACTATAACTGAATTTGAGCATGGACATGTGTTCAGGCCATGATTCTTATCAAACGTGTGAAGTTTTGGGCAGATTGGACATTCCATGCCTGAGTTACAGCAAATTCCTATTCAATTGCAGTAATAGCATGCTTTAGCACTTAGCTAAGAGTTTGCTAGCATGTTTTAGCATGCTTCTAGTATGTTGTTAGCATGTTTAGCACTTGCTGGCACTTTTTTATATGTTATTAGGAGTCCATAACAGTGTTAAACATGTCACTTCCTGTTGCCAGCAGGTGGCGCTATGACTGTAACTGAATATGAGCATGGTCATGTGTTCAGGACAGAACTCTTATCAAACGTGTGAAGTTTGGGGCAGATTGGACATTCCATGCCTGAGTTACAGCAACTTCCTGTTTCATGGCGAAACATCGAAATTTGTCAGGCCGCCGAGGACCCGCCCTTCGACGAAAACTCAAGATCTTCGCAATTTAACGTCGCAAAGGCCTTAAGATTACACTCACCAAATTTGAAGATGATCAGATTAAAACTGTAGGAGGAGTTCGTTAAAGTACGAGGCCTGAAAATGGCAAAAACTGCACAAAAATCTGAGAGGAAGTTCAAAATGGCTGACTTCCTGTTGTGTTTAGGGCTATGCTCCAAGAGACTTTTTTGTAGGTATTAGGTCATTACATGTATGTACCGAATTTCATGCACGTACGTGGAACGTTGCGGGAGGCGCACTCCGTTGAACTTTTATAGGTGGCGCTATCGAGCCATTTTGCCCCGTCCAATTCTGAAACCTATATCAGATGTAAATTTTCGCCAGTTCTGACGCGTGTGCAAAGTTTTGTGAGTTTTCAAACATGTTTAGGCCCTCAAAAATGCAATTAAATGCGGAGAAGAATAATAATAATAATAATAATAATAATAATAAACAGAGCAATTCCAAGAGGGTCCTCACACCATCGGTGCTCGGGCCCTAATAATAATAATAAACAGAGCAATTCCAAGAGGGTCCTCACACCATCGGTGCTCGGGCCCTAATTAAAGCTGCAAGCAGCGATGAAAGGGCCCTCGCACCCGTGCCATCGTCACTCGGTGGCTTTAGGAAGACAGAGCATGGTTGGGCAATGTGCATTTAAGGAGGTATATATAGTAGTTGCTAGTATGTTTAGTATGTTTCTAGCATGCTTAGTACACAATAGTTATGTGGTTAGTTCTGCATTACTGTGTTAACCATGTCAGTTTTTGTTGCCAGTAGGTGGGGCTATGTCTATATCTGAATATTGCTATGTAGATGTGTTCAGTGCAGGACTTTTATCAAACATGTGAAGTTTGGGGCAGATTGGACATTGTATGCTTGAGTTACAACAACTTCCTTTAGCATTTCTAGCATGTTTTAGAACTTAGCTATGTGTTGCTAGCATGGTTCTTGCATGTTACATATTAAGTTTGGGGCAGATTGGACATTCCATGCCTGTGTTACAGCAAATTCCTATTTAATTGCAGCAATAGCATGCTTTAGCACTTAGCTAAGTGTTTGCTAGCATGTTTTAGCATTTTTCTAGTATGTTGTTAGCATGTTTAGCACTTGCTGGCACTTTTGTATATGTTATCAGGAGTCCACAACAGTGTTTAACATGTCACTTCCTGTTGCCAGCAGGTGGCGCTATGACTGTAACTGAATATGTGCATGGTCATGTGTTCAGGACAAAACGCTTATCAAAAGTGTGAAGTTTGGCGCAGATTGGACATTGCCTTCTTGAGTAACAACAACATCCTGTTTCATTGAATTAGCATGCTTTAGCACTTTGCTAAGTATTGCTAGCATGTTTTAACATGTTTCTAGCATGTTTAGAAGTCAATGGCATTTTTAACATGTTGCTAGAACAGCATCAACGTGTTAAACATGACACTTCCTGTTACCAGTAGGTGGCGCTATTACTAAAACTGAATATTCTCATGTAGAGGTGTTCAGGCCATGACTCTTATCAAACGTGTGAAGTTTGGGGCAGATTGGACATTCCATGCCTGAGTTACAGCAAATTCCTATTTAATTGCAGCAATAGCATGCTTTAGCACTTAGCTAAATGTTTGCTAGCATGTTTTAGCATGTTTCTAGTATGTTGTTAGCATATTTAGCACTTGCTGGCACTTTTTTATATGTTATCAGGAGTCCACAACAGTGTTTAACATGTCACTTCCTGTTGCCAGCAGGTGGCGCTATGACTGTAACTGAATATGTGCATGGTCATGTGTTCAGGACAAAACGCTTATCAAAAGTGTGAAGTTTGGCGCAGATTGGACATTGCCTTCTTGAGTAACAACAACATCCTGTTTCATTGAATTAGCATGCTTTAGCACTTAGCTAAGTATTGCTAGCATGTTTTAACATGTTTCTAGCATGTTTAGAAGTCAATGGCATTTTTAACATGTTGCTAGAACAGCATCAACGTGTTAAACATGTTACTTCCTGTTGCCAATAGGTGGCGCTATTACTATAACTGAATATTCTCATGTAGATGTGTTCAGGCCATGACTCTTATCAAACGTGTGAAGTGTGGGGCAGATTGGACATTCCATGCCTGAGTTACAGCAAATTCCTATTTAATTGCAGTAATAGCATGCTTTAGCACTTAGCTAAGTGTTTGCTAGCATATTTTAGCATGTTTCTAGTATGTTGTTAGCATGTTTAGCACTTGCTGGCACTTTTTTATATGTTATCAGGAGTTCACAACAGTGTTAAACATGCCACTTCCTGTTGCCAGCAGGCGGCACTATGACTGTAACTGAATATGAGCATGGTCATGTGTTTAGGACAGAACGTTTATCAAAAGTGTGAAGTTTGGCGCAGATTAGACATTGCCTTCTTGAGTAACAACAACATCCTGTTTCATTGAATTAGCATGCTTTAGCACTTAGCTAAGTATTGCTAGCATGTTTTAACATGTTTCTAGCATGTTTAGAAGTCAATGGCATTTTTAACATGTTGCTAGAACAGCATCAACGTGTTAAACATGTCACTTCCTGTTGCCAGTAGGTGGCGCTATTACTATAACTGAATTTGAGCATGGACATGTGTTCAGGCCATGATTCTTATCAAATGTGTGAAGTTTGGGGCAGATTGGACATTCCATGCCTGAGTTACAGCAAATTCCTATTTAATTGCAATAATAGCATGCTTTAGCACTTAGCTAAGTGTTTGCTAGCATGTTTTAGCATGTTTCTAGTATGTTGTTAGCATGTTTAGCACTTGCTGGCACTTTTTTATATGTTATTAGGAGTCCACAACAGTGTTAAACATGTCACTTCCTGTTGCCAGCAGGTGGCGCTATGACTATAAATGAATATGAGCATGGTCATGTGTTCAGGACAGAATGCTTATCAAACGTGTGAAGTTTGGGGCAGATTGGACATTCCATGCCTGAGTTATAGCAACTTCCTGTTTCATGGCGAAACATCGAAATTTGTCAGGCCGCCGAGGACCCGCCCTTCGACGAAAACTCAAGATCTTCGCAATTTAACGTCGCAAAGGCCTTAAGATTACACTCACCAAATTTGAAGATGATCAGATTAAAACTGTAGGAGGAGTTCGTTAAAGTACGAGGCCTGAAAATGGCAAAAACTGCACAAAAATCTGAGAGGAAGTTCAAAATGGCTGACTTCCTGTTGGGTTTAGGGCTACGCTCCAAGAGACTTTTTTGTAGGTATTAGGTCATTACATATATGTACCGAATTTCGTACATGTACGTGGAACACAGCGGGAGGCGCACTCCGTTGAACTTTTATAGGTGGCGCTATCAAGCCATTTTGCCCCGCCCAATTCTGAAACCTATATCAGATGTAAATTTTCGCCAGTTCTGACACGTGTGCAAAGTTTCGTGAGTTTTCGAGCATGTTTAGGCCCTCAAAAATGCGATTAAATGCGGAGAAGAATAATAATAATAATAATAATAATAAACGGAGCAATTCCAAGAGGGTCCTCACACCATCGGTGCTCGGGCCCTAATTAAAGCTGCAAGCAGCGATGAAAGGGCCCTCGCACCCGTGCCATCAACACTCGGTGGCTTTAGGAAGACAGAGCATGGTTGGGAAATGTACATTTAAGGAGGTATATATAGTAAGAGTATGTCAAAGTCAGTTACAAAATGTTTTGTATAATGGTGATAATAGCATGCTTCATGACTCAGCTAAGTGTTGCTAGCATGTTTAGTCTGTTTCTAGCATGCTTAGTACACAATAATTATGTGGTTAGTACTGCATTACTGTGTTAACCATGTCAGTTTCTGTTGCCAGTAGGTTGCGTTATGACTATAACTGAATATGAGCATGGATGTGTGTTCAGGACAGAACTCTTATCAAACGTGTGAAGTTTGGTGCAAATTGGACATTGCCTTCTTGAGTAACAACAAAGTCATGTTTCATTGAATTAGCATTCTTTAGCACTTAGCTAAGCATTGTTAGCATGTTTTAACATGTTTCTAGCATGTTTAGAACTCAATGGCATTTTTAACATGTTGCTAGAACGGCATCAACGTGTTAAACATGTCACTTCCTGTTGCCAGTAGGTGGCGCTATTACTATAACTGAACATTCTCATGTAGATGTGTTCAGGCCATGACTCTTATCAAAAGTGTGAAGTTTGGGGCAGATTGGACATTCCATGCCTGAGTTACAGCAAATTCCTATTTAATTGCAATAATAGCATGCTTTAGCACTTAGCTAAGAGTTTGCTAGCATGTTTTAGCATGTTTCTAGTATGCAGTTAGCATGTTTAACACTTGCTGGCACTTTTTTTATATGTTATTAGGAGTCCATAACAGTGTTAAACATGTCACTTCCTGTTGCCAGCAGGTGGCGCTATGACTGTAACTGAATATAAGCATGGTCATGTGTTCAGGACAGAACGCTTATCAAAAGTTTGAAGTTTGGGGCAGATTGGACATTCCATGCCTGAGTTACAGCAAATTCATATTTAATTGCAGTAATATCATTCTTTAGCACTTAGCTAAGTGTTTGCTAGTATGTTTTAGCATGTCTCTAGTATGTTGGTAGGATGTTTAGCACCTACTGGCATTTTTTATATGTTATTAGGAGTCAAGAACAGTGTTAAACGTCACTTCCTGTTGCCAGCAGGTGGTGCTATGACTATAACTAAATATGAGCATGGACATGTGTTCAAGAGATAACTCTTATCAAACGTGTGAAGTTTGGGGTAGATTGTACATTGCCTTCTTGAGTAACAACAAAGTCCTGTTTCATTGAATTAGCATGCTTTAGCACTTAGCTAAGTATTGCTAGCATGTTTTAACATGTTTCTAGCATGTTTAGAACTCAATGGCATTTTTAACATGTTGCTAGAACGGCATCAGCGTGTTAAACATGTCACTTCCTGTTGCCAGTAGGTGGCGCTATTACTATAACTGAATTTGAGCATAGACATGTGTTCAGGCCATGATTCTTATCAAACGTGTGATGTTTGGGGCAGATTGGACATTCCATGCCTGAGTTACAGCAAATTCCTATTTAATTGCAGTAATAGCATGCTTTAGCACTTAGCTAAGTGTTTGCTAGCATGTTTTAGCATGTTCCTAGTATGTTGTTAGCATGTTTAGCACTTGCTGGCACTTTTTTTATATGTTTTTATATGTCCACAACAGTGTTTAACATGTCACTTCCTGTTGCCAGCAGGTGGCACTATTACTATAACTGAATATTCTCATGTAGATGTGTTCAGGACAGAACGCTTATCAAAAGTGTGAAGTTTGGGGCAGATTGGACATTCCATGCCTGAGTTACAGCAAATTCCTATTTAATTGCAATAATAGCATGCTTTAACACTTAGCTAAGAGTTTGCTAGCATGTTTTAGCATGCTTCTAGTATGTTGTTAGCATGTTTAGCACTTGCTGGCACTTTTATATATGTTATCAGGAGTCCACAACAGTGTTTAACATGTCACTTCCTGTTGCCAGCAGGTGGCGCTATAAATGTAACTGAATATGAGCATGGTCATGTGTTCAGGACAGAACGCTTATCAAAAGTGTGAAGTTTGATGCAGATTGGAAACGTGTTAAACATGACACTTCCTGTTACCAGTAGGTGGCGCTATTACTATAACTGAATATTCTCATGTAGATGTGTTCAGGCCATGACTCTTATCAAACGTGTGAAGTTTGGGGCAGATTGGACATTGCCTTCTTGAGTAACAACAACATCCTGTTTCATTGAATTAGCATGCTTTAGCACTTAGCTAAGTATTGCTAGCATGTTTTAACATGTTTCTAGCATGTTTAGAACTCAATGGCATTTTTAACATGTTGCTAGAACAGCATCAACGTGTTAAACATGTCACTTCCTGTTGCCAGTAGGTGGCGCTATTACTATAACTGAATTTGAGCATGGACATGTGTTCAGGCCATGATTCTTATCAAACGTGTGAAGTTTGGGGCAGATTGGACATTCCATGCCTGAGTTACAGCAAATTCCTATTCAATTGCAGTAATAGCATGCTTTAGCACTTAGCTAAGTGTTTGCTAGCATGTTTTAGCATGTTTATAGTATGTTGTTAGCATGTTTAGCACTTGCTGGCACTTTTTTATATGTTATTAGGAGTCCACAACAGTGTTAAACATGTCACTTCCTGTTGCCAGCAGGTGGCGCTATGACTGTAACTGAATATGAGCATGGTCATGTGTTCAGGACAGAATGCTTATCAAACGTGTGAAGTTTGGGGCAGATTGGACATTCCATGCCTGAGTTACAGCAACTTCCTGTTTCATGGCGAAACATCGAAATTTGTCAGGCCGCCGAGGACCCGCCCTTCGACGAAAACTCAAGATCTTCGCAATTTAACGTCGCAAAGGCCTTAAGATTACACTCGCCAAATTTGAAGATGATCAGATTAAAACTGTAGGAGGAGTTCGTTAAAGTACGAGGCCTGAAAATGGCAAAAACTGCACAAAAATCTGAGAGGAAGTTCAAAATGGCTGACTTCCTGTTGGGTTTAGGGCTACGCTCCAAGAGACTTTTATGTAGGTATTAGGTCATTACATATATGTACCGAATTTCGTACACGTACGTGGAACACAGCGGGAGGCGCACTCCGTTGAACTTTTATAGGTGGCGCTATCGAGCCATTTTGCCCCGCCCAATTCTAAAACCTATATCAGATGTAAATTTTCGCCAGTTCTGACACGTGTGCAAAGTTTCGTGAGTTTTCGAGCATGTTTAGGCCCTCAAAAATGCGATTAAATGCGGAGAAGAATAATAATAATAATTAAAGCTGCAAGCAGCGATGAAAGGGCCCTCGCACCCGTGCCATCGTCACTCGGTGGCTTTAGGAAGACAGAGCATGGTTGGGCAATGTGCATTTAAGGAGGAATAGTAGTTGCTAGCATGTTTAGTATGTTTCTAGCATGCTTAGTACACAATAGTTATGTGGTTAGTTCTGCATTACTGTGTTAACCATGTCAGTTTTTGTTGCCAGTAGGTGGGGCTATGTCTATATCTGAATATCGCTATGTAGATGTGTTCAGTGCAGGACTTTTATCAAACGTGTGAAGTTTGGGGCAGATTGGACATTGTATGCTTGAGTTACAGCAAATTCCTATTTAATTGCAGTAATAGCATGCTTTAACACTTAGCTAAGTGTTTGCTAGCATGTTTTAGCATGTTTCTAGTATGTTGTTAGCATGTTTAGCACTTGCTGGCACTTTTTTATATGTTATCAGGAGTTCACAACAGTGTTAAACATGCCACTTCCTGTTGCCAGCAGGTGGCGCTATGACTGTAACTGAATATGAGCATGGTCAGGTGTTCAGGACAGAACGCTTATCAAAAATGTGAAGTTTGGCGCAGATTGGACATTGCCTTCTTGAGTAACAACAACATCCTGTTTCATTGAATTAGCATGCTTTAGCACTTAGCTAAGTATTGCTAGCATGTTTTAACATGTTTCTAGCATGTTTAGAAGTCAATGGCATTTTTAACATGTTGCTAGAACGGCATCAACGTGTTAAACATGACACTTCCTGTTACCAGTAGGTGGCGCTATTACTATAACTGAATATTATCATGTAGATGTGTTCAGGCCATGACTCTTATCAAACGTGTGAAGTTTGGGGCAGATTGGACATTCCGTGCCTGAGTTACAGCAAATTCCTATTTAATTGCAGTAATAGCATGCTTTAGCACTTAGTTAAGTGTTTGCTAGCATGTTTTAGCTTCTAGTATGTTGTTAGCATGTTTAGCACTTGCTGGCACTTTTTTATATGTTATCAGGAGTCCACAACAGTGTTTAACATGTCACTTCCTGTTGCCAGCAGGTGGCGCTATAAATGTAACTGAATATGAGCATGGTCATGTGTTCAGGACAGAACGCTTATCAAAAGTGTGAAGTTTGACGCAGATTGGAAACGTGTTAAACATGACACTTCCTGTTACCAGTAGGTGGCGCTATTACTATAACTGAATATTTTCATGTAGATGTGTTCAGGCCATGACTCTTATCAAACGTGTGAAGTTTGGGGCAGATTGGACATTCCGTGCCTGAGTTACAGCAAATTCCTATTTAATTGCAGTAATAGCATGCTTTAGCACTTATTTAAGTGTTTGCTAGCATGTTTTAGCTCCTAGTATGTTGTTAGCATGTTTAGCACTTGCTGGCACTTTTATATATGTTATCAGGAGTCCACAACAGTGTTTAACATGTCACTTCCTGTTGCCAGCAGGTGGCGCTATAAATGTAACTGAATATGAGCATGGTCATGTGTTCAGGACAGAACGCTTATCAAAAGTGTGAAGTTTGACGCAGATTGGAAACGTGTTAAACATGACACTTCCTGTTACCAGTAGGTGGCGCTATTACTATAACTGAATATTCTCATGTAGATGTGTTCAGGCCATGACTCTTATCAAACGTGTGAAGTTTGGGGCAGATTGGACATTGCCTTCTTGAGTAACAACAACATCCTGTTTCATTGAATTAGCATGCTTTAGCACTTAGCTAAGTATTGCTAGCATGTTTTAACATGTTTCTAGCATGTTTAGAACTCAATGGCATTTTTAACATGTTGCTAGAACAGCATCAACGTGTTAAACATGTCACTTCCTGTTGCCAGTAGGTGGCGCTATTACTATAACTGAATTTGAGCATGGACATGTGTTCAGGCCATGATTCTTATCAAACGTGTGAAGTTTGGGGCAGATTGGACATTCCATGCCTGAGTTACAGCAAATTCCTATTCAATTGCAGTAATAGCATGCTTTAGCACTTAGCTAAGTGTTTGCTAGCATGTTTTAGCATGTTTATAGTATGTTGTTAGCATGTTTAGCACTTGCTGGCACTTTTTTATATGTTATTAGGAGTCCACAACAGTGTTAAACGTCACTTCCTGTTGCCAGCAGGTGGCACTATGACTGTAACTGAATATGAGCATGGTCATGTGTTCAGGACAGAACGTTTATTAAAAGTGTGAAGTTTGGCGCAGATTGGACATTGCCTTCTTGAGTAACAACAACATTGTTCATTGAATTAGCATGCTTTAGCACTTAGCTAAGTATTGCTAGCATGTTTTAACATGTTTCTAGCATGTTTAGAAGTCAATGGCATTTTTAACATGTTGCTAGAATGGCATCAACGTGTTAAACATGACACTTCCTGTTACCAGTAGGTGGCGCTATTACTATAACTGAATATTCTCATGTAGATGTGTTCAGGACAGAACGCTTATCAAAAGTGTGAAGTTTGGGGCAGATTGGACATTCCATGCCTGAGTTACAGCAAATTCCTATTTAATTGCAATAATAGCATGCTTTAGCACTTAGCTAAGAGTTTGCTAGCATGTTTTAGCATGCTTCTAGTATGTTGTTAGCATGTTTAGCACTTGCTGGCACTTTTTTATATGTTATTAGGAGTCCATAACAGTGTTAAACATGTCACTTCCTGTTGCCAGCAGGTGGCGCTATGACTATAACTGAATATGAGCATGGTCATGTGTTCAGGACAGAACTCTTATCAAACGTGTGAAGTTTGGGGCAGATTGGACATTCCATGCCTGAGTTACAGCAACTTCCTGTTTCATGGCGAAACATCGAAATTTGTCAGGCCGCCGAGGACCCGCCCTTCGACGAAAACTCAAGATCTTCGCAATTTAACGTCGCAAAGGCCTTAAGATTACACTCACCAAATTTGAAGATGATCAGATTAAAACTGTAGGAGGAGTTCGTTAAAGTACGAGGCCTGAAAAAGTCAAAAACTGCACAAAAATCTGAGAGGAAGTTCAAAATGGCTGACTTCCTGTTGTGTTTAGGGCTATGCTCCAAGAGACTTTTTTGTAGGTATTAGGTCATTGCATGTATGTACCGAATTTCGTGCACGTACGTGGAACGTTGCGGGAGGCGCACTCCGTTGAACTTTTATAGGTGGCGCTATCGAGCCATTTTGCCCCGTCCAATTCTGAAACCTATATCAGATGTAAATTTTCGCCAGTTCTGACGCGTGTGCAAAGTTTCGTGAGTTTTCGAGCATGTTTAGGCCCTCAAAAATGCAATTAAATGCGGAGAATAATAATAATAATAATAATAATAATAATAATAATAATTAAAGCTGCAAGCAGCGATGAAAGGGCCCTCGCACCCGTGCCATCAACACTCGGTGGCTTTAGGAAGACAGAGCATGGTTGGGAAATGTACATTTAAGGAGGTATATATAGTAAGAGTATGTCAGTCAGTTACAAAATGTTTTGTATAATGGTGATAATAGCATGCTTCATGACTCAGCTAAGTGTTGCTAGCATGTTTAGTCTGTTTCTAGCATGCTTAGTACACAATAATTATGTGGTTAGTACTGCATTACTGTGTTAACCATGTCAGTTTCTGTTGCCAGTAGGTGGCGTTATGACTATAACTGAATATGAGCATGGATGTGTGTTCAGGACAGAACTCTTATCAAACGTGTGAAGTTTGGTGCAAATTGGACATTGCCTTCTTGAGTAACAACAAAGTCATGTTTCATTGAATTAGCATTCTTTAGCACTTAGCTAAGCATTGTTAGCATGTTTTAACATGTTTCTAGCATGTTTAGAACTCAATGGCATTTTTAACATGTTGCTAGAACGGCATCAACGTGTTAAACATGTCACTTCCTGTTGCCAGTAGGTGGCGCTATTACTATAACTGAACATTCTCATGTAGATGTGTTCAGGCCATGATTCTTATCAAAAGTGTGAAGTTTGGGGCAGATTGGACATTCCATGCCTGAGTTACAGCAAATTCATATTTAATTGCAGTAATATCATTCTTTAGCACTTAGCTAAGTGTTTGCTAGTATGTTTTAGCATGTCTCTAGTATGTTGGTAGGATGTTTAGCACCTACTGGCATTTTTTTATATGTTATTAGGAGTCAAGAACAGTGTTAAACGTCACTTCCTGTTGCCAGCAGGTGGCGCTATGACTATAACTAAATATGAGCATGGACATGTGTTCAAGAGATAACTCTTATCAAACGTGTGAAGTTTGGGGTAGATTGTACATTGCCTTCTTGAGTAACAACAAAGTCCTGTTTCATTGAATTAGCATGCTTTAGCACTTAGCTAAGTATTGCTAGCATGTTTTAACATGTTTCTAGCATGTTTAGAACTCAATGGCATTTTTAACATGTTGCTAGAACGGCATCAACGTGTTAAACATGTCACTTCCTGTTGCCAGTAGGTGGCGCTATTACTGTAACTGAATTTGAGCATAGACATGTGTTCAGGCCATGATTCTTATCAAACGTGTGAAGTTTGGGGCAGATTGGACATTCCGTGCCTGAGTTACAGCAAATTCCTATTTAATTGCAGTAATAACATGCTTTAGCACTTAGCTAAGTGTTTGCTAGCATGTTTCTAGTATGTTGATAACCTGTTTAGCACTTGCTGGCTCTTTTTTATATGTTATTAGGAGACCACAACACTGTTAAACATGTCACTTCCTGTTGACAGCAGGTGGCGCTATTACTATAACTGAATATTCTCATGTAGATGTGTTCAGGCCATGACTCTTATCAAACGTGTGAAGTTTGGGGCAGATTGGACATTCCATGCCTGTGTTACAGCAAATTCCTATTAAATTGCAGCAATAGCATGCTTTAGCACTTAGCTAAGTGTTTGCTAGCATGTTTTAGCATGTTTCTAGTATGTTGTTAGCATGTTTAGCACTTGCTGGCACTTTTTTATATGTTTTTATATGTCCACAACAGTGTTTAACATGTCACTTCCTGTTGCCAGCAGGTGGCACTATGACTGTAATTGAATATGAGCATGGTCATGTGTTCAGGACAGAATGTTTATTAAAAGTGTGAAGTTTGGCGCAGATTGGACATTGCCTTCTTGAGTAACAACAACATCCTGTTTCATTGAATTAGCATGCTTTAGCACTTAGCTAAGTATTGCTAGCATGTTTTAACATGTTTCTAGCATGTTTAGAAGTCAATGGCATTTTTAACATGTTGCTAGAATGGCATCAACGTGTTAAACATGACACTTCCTGTTACCAGTAGGTGGCGCTATTACTATAACTGAATATTCTCATGTAGATGTGTTCAGGACAGAACGCTTATCAAAAGTGTGAAGTTTGGGGCAGATTGGACATTCCATGCCTGAGTTACAGCAAATTCCTATTTAATTGCAATAATAGCATGCTTTAGCACTTAGCTAAGAGTTTGCTAGCATGTTTTAGCATGCTTCTAGTATGTTGTTAGCATGTTTAGCACTTGCTGGCACTTTTTTATATGTTATTAGGAGTCCATAACAGTGTTAAACATGTCACTTCCTGTTGCCAGCAGGTGGCGCTATGACTATAACGGAATATGAGCATGGTCATGTGTTCAGGACAGAACTCTTATCAAACGTGTGAAGTTTGGGGCAGATTGGACATTCCATGCCTGAGTTACAGCAACTTCCTGTTTCATGGCGAAACATCGAAATTTGTCAGGCCGCTGAGGACCCGCCCTTCGACGAAAACTCAAGATCTTCGCAATTTAACGTCGCAAAGGCCTTAAGATTACACTCACCAAATTTGAAGATGATCAGATTAAAACTGTAGGAGGAGTTCGTTAAAGTATGAGGCCTGAAAATGGCAAAAACTGCACAAAAATCTGAGAGGAAGTTCAAAATGGCTGACTTCCTGTTGTGTTTAGGGCTACGCTCCAAGAGACTTTTTGGTAGGTATTAGGTCATTACATGTATGTACCGAATTTCGTGCACATACGTGGAACGTTGCGGGAGGCGCACTCCGTTGAACTTTTATAGGTGGCGCTATCGAGCCATTTTGCCCTGTCCAATTCTGAAACCTATATCAGATGTAAATTTTCGCCAGTTCTGACGCGTGTGCAAAGTTTCGTGAGTTTTCGAGCATGTTTAGGCCCTCAAAAATGCAATTTAATGCGGAGAAGAATAATAATAATAATAATTAAAGCTGCAAGCAGCGATGAAAGGGCCCTCGCACCCGTGCCATCAACACTCGGTGGCTTTAGGAAGACAGAGCATGGTTGGGAAATGTACATTTAAGGAGGTATATATAGTAAGAGTATGTCAAAGTCAGTTACAAAATGTTTTGTATAATGGTGATAATAGCATGCTTCATGACTCAGCTAAGTGTTGCTAGCATGTTTAGTCTGTTTCTAGCATGCTTAGTACACAATAATTATGTGGTTAGTACTGCATTACTGTGTTAACCATGTCAGTTTCTGTTGCCAGTAGGTGGCGTTATGACTATAACTGAATATGAGCATGGATGTGTGTTCAGGACAGAACTCTTATCAAACGTGTGAAGTTTGGTGCAAATTGGACATTGCCTTCTTGAGTAACAACAAAGTCATGTTTCATTGAATTAGCATTCTTTAGCACTTAGCTAAGCATTGTTAGCATGTTTTAACATGTTTCTAGCATGTTTAGAACTCAATGGCATTTTTAACATGTTGCTAGAACGGCATCAACGTGTTAAACATGTCACTTCCTGTTGCCAGTAGGTGGCGCTATTACTATAACTGAACATTCTCATGTAGATGTGTTCAGGCCATGATTCTTATCAAAAGTGTGAAGTTTGGGGCAGATTGGACATTCCATGCCTGAGTTACAGCAAATTCATATTTAATTGCAGTAATATCATTCTTTAGCACTTAGCTAAGTGTTTGCTAGTATGTTTTAGCATGTCTCTAGTATGTTGGTAGGATGTTTAGCACCTACTGGCATTTTTTTATATGTTATTAGGAGTCAAGAACAGTGTTAAACGTCACTTCCTGTTGCCAGCAGGTGGCGCTATGACTATAACTAAATATGAGCATGGACATGTGTTCAAGAGATAACTCTTATCAAACGTGTGAAGTTTGGGGTAGATTGTACATTGCCTTCTTGAGTAACAACAAAGTCCTGTTTCATTGAATTAGCATGCTTTAGCACTTAGCTAAGTATTGCTAGCATGTTTTAACATGTTTCTAGCATGTTTAGAACTCAATGGCATTTTTAACATGTTGCTAGAACGGCATCAACGTGTTAAACATGTCACTTCCTGTTGCCAGTAGGTGGCGCTATTACTGTAACTGAATTTGAGCATAGACATGTGTTCAGGCCATGATTCTTATCAAACGTGTGAAGTTTGGGGCAGATTGGACATTCCGTGCCTGAGTTACAGCAAATTCCTATTTAATTGCAGTAATAGCATGCTTTAGCACTTAGCTAAGTGTTTGCTAGCATGTTTCTAGTATGTTGATAACCTGTTTAGCACTTGCTGGCTCTTTTTTATATGTTATTAGGAGACCACAACACTGTTAAACATGTCACTTCCTGTTGACAGCAGGTGGCGCTATTACTATAACTGAATATTCTCATGTAGATGTGTTCAGGCCATGACTCTTATCAAACGTGTGAAGTTTGGGGCAGATTGGACATTCCATGCCTGTGTTACAGCAAATTCCTATTAAATTGCAGCAATAGCATGCTTTAGCACTTAGCTAAGTGTTTGCTAGCATGTTTTAGCATGTTTCTAGTATGTTGTTAGCATGTTTAGCACTTGCTGGCACTTTTTTATATGTTTTTATATGTCCACAACAGTGTTTAACATGTCACTTCCTGTTGCCAGCAGGTGGCACTATGACTGTAACTGAATATGAGCATGGTCATGTGTTCAGGACAGAATGTTTATTAAAAGTGTGAAGTTTGGCGCAGATTGGACATTGCCTTCTTGAGTAACAACAACATCCTGTTTCATTGAATTAGCATGCTTTAGCACTTAGCTAAGTATTGCTAGCATGTTTTAACATGTTTCTAGCATGTTTAGAAGTCAATGGCATTTTTAACATGTTGCTAGAATGGCATCAACGTGTTAAACATGACACTTCCTGTTACCAGTAGGTGGCGCTATTACTATAACTGAATATTCTCATGTAGATGTGTTCAGGACAGAACGCTTATCAAAAGTGTGAAGTTTGGGGCAGATTGGACATTCCATGCCTGAGTTACAGCAAATTCCTATTTAATTGCAATAATAGCATGCTTTAGCACTTAGCTAAGAGTTTGCTAGCATGTTTTAGCATGCTTCTAGTATGTTGTTAGCATGTTTAGCACTTGCTGGCACTTTTTTATATGTTATTAGGAGTCCATAACAGTGTTAAACATGTCACTTCCTGTTGCCAGCAGGTGGCGCTATGACTATAACTGAATATGAGCATGGTCATGTGTTCAGGACAGAACTCTTATCAAACGTGTGAAGTTTGGGGCAGATTGGACATTCCATGCCTGAGTTACAGCAACTTCCTGTTTCATGGCGAAACATCGAAATTTGTCAGGCCGCCGAGGACCCGCCCTTCGACGAAAACTCAAGATCTTCGCAATTTAACGTCGCAAAGGCCTTAAGATTACACTCACCAAATTTGAAGATGATCAGATTAAAACTGTAGGAGGAGTTCGTTAAAGTATGAGGCCTGAAAATGGCAAAAACTGCACAAAAATCTGAGAGGAAGTTCAAAATGGCTGACTTCCTGTTGTGTTTAGGGCTACGCTCCAAGAGACTTTTTGGTAGGTATTAGGTCATTACATGTATGTACCGAATTTCGTGCACATACGTGGAACGTTGCGGGAGGCGCACTCCGTTGAACTTTTATAGGTGGCGCTATCGAGCCATTTTGCCCTGTCCAATTCTGAAACCTATATCAGATCTAAATTTTCGCCAGTTCTGACGCGTGTGCAAAGTTTCGTGAGTTTTCGAGCATGTTTAGGCCCTCAAAAATGCAATTTAATGCGGAGAAGAATAATAATAATAATAATAATAATAAATATATATATATATATATAAATATAGCTGCGAGCAGCGATTACGGGCCCAAGCCGGTGGCACCGCAATCCTGGTGCCTTTAGCTACCTAAAGGCACCAGGGTGGCGGTACCGCCGGCTTTGGCCCTCCATCGCTGCTCGCAGCTATATTTATATATATATATATATATATACACACACATATATATATATATATATACACACACATATATATATATATATATATATATATAAATATATATATACACACACACATATATATATATATACACACACACATATATATATATATATATATATATACACACACACATACATATATATATATATATATATATATATATATATATATATATAAATTTAAGGGACAAGACACAGATAATTTTACTTGCCTGGCCTGATTAGAACAACGAAAAAATAAAATAAAATAATAAGTAGGGGATCACTAAATCGAGAGAATTATTCTGATTTTATTGTACACTCAAAATATTCCACAACAAATCCTTTAAATGTAATGATATTCAGAACGGAACAAGAATGAAAAAAAATAAAATAAAAAAAAAACTATAAACAAAGCCAAAACGGAAAAAAAAAAAAAAATAAAAAAAAAAAATTTCAAGCAATCCATGGCATGATTTATTTATTTTTTGGACTAAAACATTCTGGCTTTTTTTAAACTCAAACATAATTCTTAAATTGAATAATAATAATAATAATAATAATAATAATAATAATAATAATAAAATGGGTTTAGTTCTGATATTTGTATAATTTTATATAGAAATAAATGGTGTATAATTACATTTTTATAAGATATAAAGCTTTTAGTGTTTCCTTTTTTGACATTACTTTAATCCCTCACTATAGCAAAACCGTTTGAGATTTTATTTGTTATATTTTATTAAGGCTATACTGAACAGGCTGTGATGTGTGTGTGTGTGTGTGTGTGTGTGTGTGTGTGTGTGTGTGTGTGTGTGAGTGGCGTGGGCGCGATGGAACAGTGGACACATAAAAACAAACGTCATTATACAGGACGACATTCAAACTGCAAAGTGTTAACTTATATTTGTGTACAGTCACAATAAAACACAACATTGTGCTTTTGTAAAATAATTTCAAGCAATCCACCCCCCGAAAGGCGCTAATTTTAAAATTAAACTAAAATGCTCATGGCTGCACGGGCATTCATAATGGTGCGCATCCACGTCGAGGAACGAGCAGAACAGAGTGAACGTTTTTCAGTTAATTCCTACTTCCATAGGAATTCATTTGAAACGCCCGCTCAATCACTATCAATGTCAGTGCGGACAAACATATTTTACTTTCGTTTTTAAGTTGGCGATTCAAAAGCCCCCAGCGGTGTCACACGTCGATTAACCGGTGGTAAAATATTCTCACTGTCACATACCTAGTATATTTTTATGTAGATACAATAGGCCTACCTGATTTTGAACACAAGAGGGCAGTATAGCCCTATGTATGACTTGACTTTTATGGGACTAAATAGTACAATTACTATTTTTAAACTTATAAATAATTATTAAATTGAAAAAAAAAAAGAATAAAATGGGTTTGGTTGTGATATTTGAATACTTTTATATAGAAATAAATGGTGTATAATTAAATTTTTAGAAGATGAGGCTTTTAGTGTTTAATTTTTGTACATTACTTTAGTCCCTCACTATAGCAAAACGGTTTGAGATGTTTAATATCCGTTCACAATTTAGCATCTTTAATGTATTTTCATCATTTTTTAAAAAGTTTGGTGTGAATAAAATAAGCCAGTTTGGAAGAGTAGCTAAAAACTCAGAGTCTGAAATATCCCAAAAAAATCCACATTCAAACCAAAAAATCTGACTTCATGATGGTCAGAGCTAATGACTTTAAATTAGAAAGTTGTCCGGGTCGATGAGATCAATATATGAACTGAGTTTTTTTACTGTAGTTAAAACTAACCCCCCCACTTTTGTCAAAAGCATGTTGAAAGTGACACACTTCCTGCTGACAGTTGGTGGCGCTATAAACTCTGACTCACAATAGTTACATCCATCTGATCGGCCTCTTACCACGAACACACTGCTGAAGTTTCATCAAGATCAGTTAATGTATGCAGAAGTTATTCCACTTCGTATTTCTCTTTTCTCGCCATAAATTCGATTCCTCGCCACGGCCAAACCGTTCGAGATAACAAAAATCCGTCCGCAATTTAGCATCCTCAAAGTCTTGACTACATGTACACCGAGTCTGGAGGGGACACGGTGAATTGTCTAGGAGGAGTATTTCACATTCCACAGCAAGCGTTTTCCAAACAACCCATAATAGCCGACTTCCTGTTGGGCTGGCGTAAAACTTGACCAGCGGAAAGTTGTTCGGCCCGATGAGATCTATATGTGTACCGAGTTTCAAATTAATTCATGCAAGCATGTTTGATATATGGACCAAGTTTTAGAACCCCGTTCAAGGGGGCGCTGTTGAGCCCCCCAGCCACGCCCGGGTACCAGCTTCTGCCCATCCCTGATGGCAGGGGGTTCTGACTTGTGTGCAAAGTTTCAAGAGTTTTTGAGCACGTTAAGGACCCCAAAAGCCCCTGAAACCTTGATTAACAATATAAAAGCAATAGTCAAATCCCCCCCCTCCCCTCACACACACAGAGACACAGAGAGAGGGAGAGAAAATTCTTCAGAAAATCCACATTCAAACCAAAATATCTCTCTTCCTGTTGGTCGGAGATAGTTAATGTCAATTAGAAAGTTGTCCGTCTTGATGAGAACAATACACATACCAAGTTTTGTTGCTGTTGATAAAACTAACCCCCCCACTTATGACTAAAGGTGGCGCTACTGAGCCCCTCACCACGCCCGTTTCTGAAACTTTGCACATGTCTACGGGCTAATAAATGTGATGTGTCTGTCGAGTTTCATCCAATTTCAAGTATGTTAAGAGTCTCAAAAGCATCAAAAAAGAATATTAAAGTTTGAAGCGTTGCCATGGCAACAGTATTAAAGATATCAAAAATCCTTTCACAGGTCTACATCTGCCGTGTGTTTACATTATACACATAAAGTTTGAAGCAAATCGGGTAAAAATAAGAGCGTGATTTCAAAGCATTTTGAAAGGGACACACTTCCTGCTGCCAGGTGGTGGCGCTATAACTTTGACTTACAATAGTCACATCCATGTGATCGGCCTCTTACAACGAACACACTGCTGAAGTTTCATCAAGATCAGTTAATGTATGCAGAAGTTATAACACACTTCCTGTTTCCATTATTCGCCATAAATTCATTTCCTCGCCATGGCCAAACCGTTCGAGATATCAAAAATCCGTCCGCAATTTAGCATCCTCAATGTCTTGACTTCATGCTGACCGAGTTTGGAGGAGATTGGATGAATTCTCTAGGAGGAGTACATCAAATTCCACAGCATGCGTTTCCAAACAACCCATAATAGCCGACTTCCTGTTGGGCTGGACTAAAACTTAGAGCACGAAAGTTGTTCGGCCCGATGAGATCTATATGTGTACCGAGTTTCATATTATTACATGCAAGTGTGTTTGATTTATGGACAAGTGTTCGGATCCCGTTCCAGGGGGCGCTGTCGAGCCCCCCTGCCACGCCCGGGTACCAGCTTCAGCCCAGCCCTGATGGCCGCGGGTTCTGACCTGTGTGCAAAGTTTCAAGAGTTTTCGAGCACGTTAAGGGCCCCAAAAGTGCCCGAGAAGTAGAAAAAAAATAATAATAATAAAAAATATAGCTGCGAGCAGCGATTACGGGCCCAAGCCGGTGGCACCGCAACCCCGTTGCCTTTAGTTACCTAAAGGCACCGGGGTGGCGGTGCCACCGGCTTTGGCCCTTCATCGCTGCTCGCAGCTATATTTATATATAAATATATATATATATATATATATATATATATATATATATATATATATATATATATATATATAAAAGACAGAAACCTTATTACCTTATTCTGATTTTATGATACACTCAAAATATTCCACAACAAATCTTTTAAATTTAATGTAAAAATAAAAACGAAAGTAAGCACTGTTGGGCTCACGTAACCCTCTCATTAGAATCAAAATGTTTCAGCATTTGCGATGTATTTGGATGCTAAACTATTCTTTATTATAGGCTTTGTTCTTCACTCGTGTTCCAATATCGACGAAAAAAATCATCCTCTTCACACGCGCAAAAATGTGCTTGAAACATCACAGTGGAGCGGTGCTTACTGTGAATGTACGAATTGTACTACTGACTATTTAGAGCAGTGTAATTTTTATATGTTAGGTTAACTATTTTATTATTATATTTTATTAAGGCTATAATGAACAGGCTGCGATGTCAAGATTGCAATGCTGGAATGTGTGTGTGTGTGTGTGTGTGTGTGTGTGTGTGTGTATGTGTTCATGTTTTCCTATCCCGGTGGGGACTTCAACCTGAATGCACACAGACTCATGGGGACTCATGTCACAGTGGGGACCTAAATAGATGTCCCCATGGGTAAACAAGTTTATAAATCATACAGAATGAGTTTTTTTGGAAATGTAAAAATGCAGAAAGTTTTCTGGGATAGGTAGGTTTAGGGGTAGGGTTAGTGTGAGGAGATAGAATATACAGTTTGTACAGTATAAAAACCATTAAGTCTATGGAGAGTCCCCACAAAGATAGTAAACCGTGTGTGTGTGTGTGGCGTGGGCGCGATTGAACAGTGGACACATAAAAACATACTCCGTCATTATACAGGACGACATTCAAACTGCAAAGTGTTAACTTATATTTGTGTACAGTCACAATAAAACACAACATTGTGCTTTTGTAAAATAATTCCAAGCAATCCACCCCCCGAAAGGTGCTAATTTTAAAATGAAACTAAAATGCTCATGGCTTCCATAGGAATTCATTTGAAACGCTCGCTCAACCACTATCAATGTCAGTGCGGACGAGCATATTTTACTTTCGTTTTTAAGTTGGCGATTCAAAAGCCCCCAGCGGTGTCACACATAGATTAACCAGTGGTAAAATATTCTCAACGTCACAAACC